>NC_085139.1:195379299-195679299 GCF_024139115.2 Armigeres subalbatus
CTTATATTTTTTCCAGTCGAGTTACGGGAAACCGAACTGCGAAACCGTTTTACAACATCCTCGAAAATGATTGCATCCAATAAGATTCAGCCAGTCATAAGAAGTTTAGAGATGCAGTCCGCCAACAACTGCAGAGCATGCAACCGACCTGATCATGCTGATGACATGGTTGCATGTGACATTTGCGGAACGTGGTTCCACTACACCTGTGCTGGAGTTAAAGCGTCTATTTGTAATAAGCCATGGCAGTGCGGCTATTATTCCAGCATGGACGACTGCACTAACAGCTCGGCGATATCGGTCAGCTCCGGAAGCTCGAGTGCTCGTTTACGATTGAGACAATTAGAGGAATCGAAAGCGCTCGGTTCCTCCTCATGATCCTCCGATGGCCCAGGAAACCGTCAATCATCCTTCAGGCACAAACGTTGTAACATCGGTTCTTCCAGAGAGAAGTGATACGCCGTCAGTCTTCGCACCGTCAGCCACAATCGGCCAACCGAAATCGATGACAAATGCTAATGCAATCCATTCGTCTGTGCAATCTTCTTCAGCGCGTGTTCATAACGTATTCCAACAACGACAACAGAAACAACATCCATCGTGTCAGACTAAACGACAACTTCCACTGACAATAGAGTCAGGGTCGAAAGAGTCCATGCCGTCAGCCGCGAATCCTTTGGAAACTCAAGTATCTACGCATGTCCGTTGTGAAAACCAAGTTCAAGCAGAAGAAATAGATGTACAGCAGCCCAGTATGCAGTAGAAAATTCGTCAGCACTCTCGGTACTGTGGTCCACAAACCGGTCACTCTTTACTTCCGCCACTGAATCAGAATGCTTCAACAACGCCAGCTTCATCGTTTCCAGCACAGTGGCAGCGAAATACAAATGTTACCTTCGTGGACAGTCATCAGCCGTTTTCAACTTCAAACCCAGTCGTGCAGCCGATCAGCGGTCCTTACTCGATGAGTTTCTACCAACCGTCGCACTACCCTGGATGGTCCGGGCAGGTGCCACAGAATGCACCATTCCAGCAATCAGGCACCGCTGCAGGAAACGCTTCAGAAGCATACGCATTACACATACAACCCGGCCTAGGACATTCTGCGCAACAGACACTTCCATTGCCAGCTTCGAGCTTCTACCGTGCCCAGCCCGCAGAAGGAATATTGAGTGCTCATCAATTGGCTGTCCGACAAGTGGTATCACGTGAGCTGCCTAAATTCTCAGGAGACCCGCTGGAATGGCCAATGTTCATCAACGCTTTTGAGTCCACTACGGCAATGTGTGGGATTCAACCAGACGAGAACTTGAACAGACTGCAAAAAAGTTTGGTAGGTGCTGCCAGGGAGAAAGTTCAAAACATATTGACTCTGCCGGCGGCGACCCCAGAGATCATTGAAACCCTTCGCGAGGAATGTGGTCGCCCGGAACAGTTGGTTCATTGCTTGCTTGTGAAGATTCTACAAGCGCCTCCGCCAAACGTTAATAAGCTCGAAACGCTCATAAATTTTGGTAGAGAAGTCAGGAACCTCGTTACCTTCATCGAAGGAGCCAACTTACAAGACCACTTGTCAAATCCGATGTTGCTATCAGAGCTGGTGGGGAAACTACCGCCAAGTCTTCGACTGGATTGGGGTCTTCACACGCAGAAAGTGCCACAGGTTTCGCTGAAAGCACTCAGTGATTACATCACCCACATCAAAACGGATGCTCTTAAAGAATCACTGCCTCTTGATTCGCATCTCCTTCCTATTCGATTCGAAATAGGAAGGAGAAAAGTGGGTTTGTTAATGCACACACCGTTGAACAGAAAGGAGGCTCCATGCTGTCCAATTCCAAAAAGGAGTATCATGCTAAATCCGAACCTTACGTGGCCAAGTCACTGCGACAAAAGTGACCACAAGCTACGGACCTGCGAAAAATTCGTAGTATGGACCAAAAAAGGCGTCTCGTCGATCAGTTGAAACTATGTCAACGTTGCTTGGGAAGTCATGGGAAATGGCCGTGCAGATCGAAGCAATTCTGTGAAATCGACGGTTGTAAAGGAACCCATCATAGGCTGCTTCATCCATCATCGAATACAAAGCCTACTAGTAATGTACAAGCAGGTCCATCAGGAATTATCTCAGCTCATTGTTCTCGACAAGCAGGCGTGCTGTTTAAAGTGGTCCCAGTTGTTCTCTCTAACAATTGAAAGTCTATCACGACATTCGCGTTCCTGGATGACGGATCTAACATCACGCTGATAGAAGAGGATATTGCTAATGAACTTGGTTTGATCGGAAGTGTCAGTTCGCTGTGCATTCAATGGACAGGAAGCGTGACCAGACAAGTGAAGCTATGCATTTCCGGCGTAAATGGAGGGCTAGAATATACCATTTCGAAGGTCCAAACAGTACCTAACCTTGACTTACCAGCGCAAAGCCTTGATTACGAGGAAATCTGCCAGCAGTTCCCACATTTAAAGGGCCTTCCTGTTCAGAGCTTTTCGAAAGCAGTTCCACGAATTCTGATAGGTCTAGATAATGCGACGTTGAAATTGACGCTAGACAAACGCGAAAGACGCATAAGAGAACCAGTTGTAGCCAAAACTAGACTCGGGTGGACAATTTTCGGAGGTGGACAAAAGGAAACACAACGCACCGGTCACATGATGTTCCACATGCGCAATTGTAAGGCAGATGAGACGCTTCACGAGCTTGTCAACACCTACTTTGCTGTAGAGTCGATCGGAGTGAATCCTATGCCCCTTTTAGAGTCCTCCGAAGATCAACGTGCTAGGTATATTTTGGCACAAACTTCCAAGCGTACGGAGTCGGGGAGGTTTGAATGTGGACTTATGTGAAAAAGTGACAACTTCGAGTTTCCTTGTAGCTACAAAATGGCTGAGCGTCGATTAATTTGTTTAGAGAAGAAATTTGCCAAGGATCCTGCATTGAAAATAAAGTTGGTAGAGCAGATAAACGAGTATCTGGAGCGCGGTTATGCTCATATCCCCTCCAGAAACAGAACTTCGGCATTCTGATCCAAGTCGCGTCTGGTATCTTCCCTTGGGAATCGTCCAGAACCCCCGCAAACCCGAGAAATTTCGCATAGTTTGGGACGCAGCAGCACGTGTAAAAGATGTTTCGCTTAATTCTATGTTGCTTGTGGGACCAGATCTTTTGACTCCACTGCTGAAAGTCATCTGTGGTTTCAGGCAACGGCAGTACGTATCAGTTGGTGATGTCCGGCAAATGTTCCACCAATTGCTAGTGAAACAAAGTGATCGACTAGCTCAAAGGTTTCTGTTTCGATCCGACCCTCAGCAAATACCTACAGTATACGTCATGGACGTTGTTATCTTCGGGGCGCCTTGTTCTCCGTGTTTGGCACAACATGTAAAAACACCAATGCCAAAGAGTTTGAGGGAACGTATCCAGAAGCAGCGTCGGCGATTGTCAACTGTACTTACGTAGATGATTTTCAGGACAGTAGAGATACCGTGGAAGAAATTGTGCGGCTAGTAGGAGAAGTGCGCTGGATCTTCGACAAGGCTGACTTCGAGATTCGCAACTGGCAGTCAAATTCTGAGGAGGTTTTACGACGGGTCGGGGCCGACGTCAACGATACAGCAAAATTCTTTTCAGTGGAGAAGTCCACGGTTGCTAAACGTGTTTTAGGGATGATGTGGGACCCCAAGGACGATTTGTTCGTATTTGACACACAATTCCGTAAAGATCATCGCCCGTTACTGTCTGGAAGCATCGTTCACACAAAAAGACATGTTCTTCGTGTGGTTATGAGTCATTTTAACCCACTCGGGATTGCAGCAACATATACAGTACACGGAAAAATTCTGATTCAGGACATATGGAGATCCGGCATTAAATGGGATGACCCAGTAACAGTGGTGGATTTTGAGAATTGGAAACGATGGGTCCAATTAGTTCCAAACCTGAGAAAGGTTAAAATTCCTAGGTGCTATTTTCCGCATTACGACCCTGTCAGTTACTCCTCTCTAGAACTCCACGTTTTCGTCGATGCCAGCCTCATGGCGTATTGCGCTGCAGCATATTTCCGGATTTTCGACTACGGATCACCGCGTTGCGCGATGTTGAATAGCAGACACGAAAGACCATCACCTTGCCGTAACCCTCTGCGCGTTTCGAAGGGACTCGATAATGCCCCTGAAACTCGAACTGCGCACATCATCCGATCCATCGTCGCCTTGATCAACCATGTCAGTTTATCCGGAAATCCGTTTTCGTGCATTAGCTGCCATAGCTGATCCCGATCGATTGTATCATATGCGGCTTTGAAGTCGATAAATAGATGATGTGTGGGCACTAGAGTGATTCAAATTTTGACTTTTTTGCTCCCCTATGCTTAAACGATGGCATTTGCTATTTTAATAATCGTCCTAAAGTGAGCTGAGCACAAGTAATTTGAATCTTGTATGAAAATTACTATGCAAACAGCAACTTTTGCGAAAAAACCGTTCCCCATCATTGCTTATCAAGCTCTGAAAATGTATGAATACGTTAGCAATATGGGAAATTTAACAAGGGAAAATATCGTCGTTGTTGCTAAACGATTTGATGCTGGCAACAAAAGTTATTAGGAAAATGCTGAATCGTGGGAAATTCAATTTAACACGTAAAGAATAACATCAATATCAATAATGAGCATTTTTGTTTTCTTTATAATTTTGCTCACAAAAGTCAGATTGCTTCGCAACAACAAGTGACTTTCAACTAAGGATCTATTCTATGATAGCGATGCGTTAAATATATTCAAATAGATTCCGGGCTGCTTCACGAAACGATCCTTTACATAAGTGGCAATTCTCATAGTAATTTTCATATAACCTTCAAATGGCACGTGCACAATCAAATTACATCCAAATCAGCTAAAAATTTGGGAAGACTATTAAAATAGCAAAAACAATCGTTTAAGCACAGGGGAGCGAAAAAGTCAAAATTTGAATCACTCTAGTGGGCACGTTGTATTCGCGGCATTTCTGCAATACCTGACGTATGGCGAACACCTGGTCTGTGTTAGAGCGTTCATCCATAAATCCTGCCTGATACTGCCCCATGAACTCTCTTGCAATTGGTGTTAGTCGGCGGCATAAAATTTGGGAGAGTACCTTGTAGGCGGCGTTCAGCAATGTGATTGCGCGGTAGTTGCTAATATCCAGCTTATCGCTTTTTTTGTAGATGGGACACACGACAGCTTCCATCCACTCATGCGGCAGAACCTCATCCTCCCAAACCTTGGTAATCACCCAGTGCAGCGCTCTAGCCAGTGCCTCACCACCGTGTTTAAACAGCTTTCCTGGTAGTTGGTCTACTCCATGGGCTTTGTTGTTTTTTAGCCGGCCGATCTGCTCCTGGATTTCCTGGAGATTCGGAGCCGGAAGTCGCGTGTCCTGCGCGTGTGCTCCTAGGTTCATTACCATACCGCCACCGTTGTCTGCCATATCGCCATTCAGGTGCTCTTCGTAGTGCTGCCGCCACCTATGGATCACCCCACGCTCGTTTGTAAGAAGGTTCCCGTTTATGTCCTTACACATATCGGGCTGTGGCACGTGGCCCTTACGTGAACGGTCCAACTTCTCATAGAACTTTCGTGCGTTATTATCGCGATACAGTTCCTCCGTCTCTTCACGGTCTAGATCTTCCTACTGGCGGTTTTTCCTCCGGAAAATCGAGTTTTGTCTGTTCCGCGCCCGTTTGTGTCGTGCCTCGTTCGCCCTCGTGCGGTGTTGTAGCAATCTCGCCCATGCTGCATTCTTCTCCTCAACTAACTGCTCACAGCCATCTTCAAGAGATGCTGCGCATAGCTGCACTTCCGTTGGGAGTGCCACTTCCAGCTGCTATGCGTTGTCTTGAGCAAGTTTACTGTCTTGTAGCCGCCCAATGTTTAGCTGCGGCGGACGACTCCGATGCGTGTTGTACACCGTCGAGAGTTTTGAGCGCAGACTACTGCAACGAGGTAGTGGTCGGATACAATATTCGCACTGTGGTAACTGCGTACGTTCGTGATTTCGGAGAAGAATTTACCGTCGATTAGAACGTGGTCGATTTGGTTTTCCGTTACTTGATTAGGTGATTTCCATGTGGCCTTGTGGATATTCTTGCGGGGGAAGAAAGTGCTTCGGACTACCATACCGTGGGAGACTGCAAAGTTTATGCATCGTTGGCCGTTGACAATTTTGACGTCCCGCAGTGAGCATCCATCGTATGTTTGCTCCAGCTGTGCGTAGAACGCTTCTTTCTCGTCGTCGGGTCTCCCTTCGTGTGGGCAGTGCACGTTGATGATGCTATAGTTGAAGAAACGGCCTTTTATCCTCAGATTGCACATCCTTGCGTTGATTGGCTACCACCCAATCACGCGTTGGTGCATCTTTCTCATAGTGCTGAGAACCATAGAAGCAGGTTCCCAGATCGTTGGTGGTCCAACGCATTGGTAGAAGGTAGTCGCTCGATGCCCGCTTTTCCACACTTTCTGTCCTGTCCAGCAGATTTCCTGCAGCACTATGACGTCGAAGTTGCGGGGATGTAATTCATCGTAGATTATCCTGTCGCAACCTGCGAAGCCTAGCGACTTGTGGTTCCATGTTCCAAGCTTCCAATCGTGATCCTTTATTCGTCGCCTAGGTCGTTGCCGATTGTATCAAGTCGTATTATCTTCTATGTCGTTCGTAATGGTTGTTTTTAAAGCGGCTTATTGGGCCTGTGCAAACCTCCTGTCTCGTCGGAGGGCCGTCGTGTCAGGTCTGATTAGCTTCCCACTTAACACCAGGACTTGGACTTGTGCGCTTTGAGCGGCACACTTGCGGATACATGCAGCTTTTTATAGAAGTTTAACAGAGCCCACTGTCAAACCCCACCACATCCTAGGCAGGCACCTCAACTCTCAGATAGCCTGGAGAGGGATCGTCAAGCCCTTGGACATATTCCCTGCTGCCTCTAGATATGACTAATGAATAAACTTCAAATTCAATGATTAACGATCAGTGATTATTGATTAAATCATAATGTTGGATGACTATAATTATTGAATAACGATTTAATATCCCATTATTCATTGAACATGATTTAGTCTAGGATTAATCATTAATTCTCTGTTTAAAACCCACAATGACACAAATGTTACCTGGAAAATTCCCCTCCATAGAAATAATTCAAGAAAATCTCCTAGGAAATAACCATCGAATTAAAATTATTCAATCATCCCCAAATTAAATTGTTATCGCCGTAGGTCCCTTTCTCAATTCCACAAAACACCCAACATCACCTGAATTGTTTGCCTTATCTCGCCTATTCTAGCGCGAAATAAAGTCTTCCATCAGCATCGGCGAAACGTTCGCTTTTCTGTTTATCACGACGGCCACAATCAAGCCCCAGAGATTACAAAAAATATGCCATGTCTTCGTTCGCTTTCTCAGCCCGTACTTCAGTCGACCTTTTTCAAGGAAGCCTTTTAGCCAGACTGGGGGCGGAAAACCATTTACCCGTAAACGGGAAAAACAAACAATCCCAAACGGTGATGATGTGCGGCGAAGGATGAAGTAAAGGATTTTTTTCGTGCACTCGGTTCACTGAAGCAAACGTCGATGTCGCCGGAGTCGCTGTAGTCATCGCTTTCGATAACTTGCACGTGCTGGTGGTTTGTGGTTAATTTTCACGTCTTCATGCTGCTGGGCAACACACACCGATAGGAGGAGAGTGCAGATGGTCCCGATGAGAGTCACCACACCAGTAGCAGATTTGATATGATTGCAGATGAAAGGATGCTTGTGAAGCAATTTGTCTTGTTTGAGCAGCGGGAAGTGATCATTTGCACATGAAATGGGAATTCGAGATGTGGTTCTTCCGAGAAAGAGAACACCCTGCTTCAGTCTCAGGTTGAATTTGATTGACCTATTGTGGGTGTTTTGTGGGAGCTAAATAGATTACATTGCACAAACAATATATTACCATTGGAATAAACTATCAAGAGCGTTGAAGTAGTCGAGCTGGAACAAAATTTCAACCGTGCTTTCGCAACCATCACTCTGTAAATATCAACACTATTTCAAATGCACCCATCCGAATATATTTTGGAACTATGCCAAAATAAACCGGCCTAAACACGTAACCAGAATGAAGTCGATAGAATTATTTGTTAAATTCCAGCTCAAAACTAACAAATTTACAGCCTCAACTCTGTACGCAAAGCGGAATGCCTATCTCGTTTGCGTATTCCCACTTTGAAAAGTTTCGCCTGCCACCACTCGTGCACAACTTTGATGTTCGCAAACAGTGCTGTTTTTTCCTTCCAGTGCTCTGGCACAGCACCCGACGTTACATTTCTGTGGAGAGCTCGCGACTGTTTAGAATAACCCACTTGAGCAAAGCTCCATTTTTAGGGTTGGAATAAATGTTGGTGTTTTATGGTTTTTTCTTGCATCACACACGCTCTCTCAACTAGTCGACGCAAAATGGGCCACGGATCAGAACATAACGACAAAAGTCGGGAGGATAAAAAAGTAGTTTTTTGCACGCCTCGGAATTTATTTAGTGGAAAATGTCAATTTGTGCGGCACTGATATGAATTTTAAAAACATTCTATAACAAATCCGATGAGCCGATTTGTGAAGGCTTCTGAAAAATAATAAGATGATTCTATTTGAGAGCTTGGCTTGGCGTCATGAATGAAGTCACCGAAATCATGTGTATGATAATGTATTATTTGAAGAAAGTTTGTCTTGACCTTCTCTTGTATACACATTTCTAATCAATCACAGCAAACAAACGATAATCCGAACCTTGCGTAAAAGTTTCTTTTCACAGCTGATGCTGTCCGACAGGCACGCGATGATTTTCCTCTAAGATGCTACCATTTAGAATACATTTTCAGCACCTCCATTGATGCCCCAGAACCGCTTCCAATGCCAATTTCACAATTCCGCTTTTCATCTCATAAAATGTTGGTCCTGAAAAGAACCTAATTTCTTTTCACAATGCACCTTTCTAATCACTAAGCCAATGATGGCAGCCAACCAACGCAAGGATGTGCAAGCTGAGGATAAAAGGCCGTTTCTTCAACTATAGCATCATCAACGTGCACTGCCCACACGAAAGGAGATCCGACGACGAGAAAGAAGCGTTCTATGCACAGCTGGAGCAGACATACGATGGATGCCCACTGCGGGACGTCAAAATTGTCATTGGGGCGACATGAACGCTTAGGTAGGAAGGGAGGAAATGTATAGACCGGTCATCGGACCGGATAGTCTACATACCGTATCGAACGACAACGGCCAACGATGCATAAACTTTGCAGTCTCCCACGTTATGGTAGTCCGAAGCACTTTCTTACCCCGCAAGAAGATCCACAATGCCACATGGAAATCCTCTAATCAAGAAACGGAAAACCAAATCGACCACGTTATAATCGACGGTAAATTCTTTTCCGATATCACTAACGTCCGCGCTTACCGCAGTGCGAATATTGAATCCGACCACTACCTCGTTGCAGTATGTCTGCGCTCAAAACTCTTGACGGTGTACAACACGCGTTGGAGTCGTCCGCCGCGGCTTAACATTGGGCAGCTACAAAAAGGTAGATTAGCCCAAGACTACGCGCAGCAGCTGGAAGTGGCACTCCCAACGGAAGAGTAGCTAGGCGCAGCGTCTCTTGAAGATGGCTGGAGAGATATTCGATCCGCCATTGGAAGCACCACAACCGCTGCACTAGGTACGGTGTCCCCGGATCAGAGAAACGTCTGGTATTATGGCGAATGTGAGCAGTCAGAATGCTGGGCGAGATTGCTGCAACACCGCACGAGGGCGAATGAGGCACGATATAAACGGGCGTGGAACAGAAAAAACTCGATTGTCCGAAAAAAAGGGCCAGCAGGAAGATCGAAACCGTGAAGAGACGAGGCAACTATACCGCGCTAATAACGCACGAAAGTTCTATGAGAAGTAAAATCGTTCACGTACGGGCCACGTGCCACAGCCCGATATGTGTAAGGACATAAACGGGAACCTTCTTACGAACGAGCGTGAGGTGATCGAAAGATGGCGGCAGCACTACGAAGAGCACCTGAATTGCGATGTGGCAGACGAAGATGGCGGTATGGTGATGAACCTGAGAAAACGCACGCAGGACATAATTTTACCTGCTCCGAATCTCCAAGAAATCCAGGAGAAGATTGACCGCCTGAAGAACAACAAAGCCCCTGTGGTTGACTAACTACCAGGGGAGCTATTTAAACACGGTGGTGAGGCACTGGCTAGAGCGCTGCACTGGGTCATTACCAAGATCTGGGAGGAGGAAGTTCTGCCGCATGAGTGGATGGAAGGAGTCGTGTGTCCCATCTAAAAAAAGGCGATAAGCAAGATTGGAGCAACTACCGCGCAATCACATTGCTGAACGCCGCCTACAAGGTACTCTCCTAAATTATATGCCGTCGACTAGCACCAATTGCAAGAGAGTTCGTGGGGCAATACCAGGCGGGTTTTATGAGCGAACGCTCCACCACGGACCAGGTGTTCGCCATTCGCCAAGTACTGCAGAAATGCTGCGAATGCAACGTGCCCACACATCATCTAGTCATTGACCTCAAAGCCGCATATTGTACAATCGATCGGAGCCAGCTATGGCAGCTAATGCTCACTGGTGACTGCCGAAAATGACACCAGCAGAGAAATTCGGAGACGCATAGTGGCTGGAAATCGTGCGTACTTTGGACTCCGCAAGACGCTCCGATCGAATAGAGTTCGCCGCCGTACCAAACTGACAATCTACAAAACGCTAATTAGACCGGTAGTCCTCTACGGACACGAGACCTGGACGATGCTCGTGGAGGACCAACGCGCACTTGGATTTTTCGAAAGGAAAATGCTGCGTACCATCTATGGTGGGGTGCAGATGGCGGACGGTACGTGGAGGAGGCGAATGAACCACGAATTGCATCAGCTGTTGGGAGAACCATCCATCGTTCACACCGCGAAAATCGGAAGACTGCGATGGGCCGGGCACGTAGCCAGAATGTCGGACAGTAATCCGGTGAAAATGGTTCTCGACAACGATCCGACGGGCACAAGAAGGCGAGGTGCGCAGCGGGCAAGGTGGATCGATCAGGTGGAAGATGACTTGCGAAACCTTCGTAGACTGCGTGGTTGGCGACGTGTAGCCATGGACCGAGCCGAATGGAGAAGACTCTTATATACCGCACAGGCCACTTCGGCCGTAGTCTGATTAAATAATAATAATAATGGCAGCTAATGCACGAAAACGGATTTCCGGATAAACTGATACGGTTGATCATGGCAACGATGGATCGGGTGATGTGCGTAGTTCGAGTTTCAGCAGCATTCTCGAGTCCCTTCGAAACGCGCAGAGGATTACGGCAAAGTGCCTGCTATTCAACATTGCTTTGGAAGGGGTAATAGGAAGAGCAGGGATTAACGCGAGTGGTACAATTTTCAATAAGTCCGTTCAGCTATTTGGCTTCGCCGACGACATAGATATTATATGGCACGTAATTTTTAGAAGATAGAGGAAGCCTACGTCAGACTGAAGAAGGAAGCTAAGTGGATCGGACTAGTCATCAACACGTCGAAGACGAAGTACATGATAGGAAGAGGTTCAAGAGAAGACAATGTGAGCAACCCACAGCAAATTTGCATCGGTGGTGATGAAATCGAAGTGGTAGAAGAATTTGTGTTCTTGGGCTCACTGATGGTGACTGCCAAAAATGATTCCAGCAGAGAAATTCGGAGACACATAGTGGCTGGAAATCGTACGTACTTTGGACTCCGCAAAACGCTCCGATCGAATAGAGTTCGCCGCCGTACCGCCGGTAGTCCTCAACCTGGACGATACTCGTGAAGGACCAACTCTCACGTGGAGTTTTCGAAAGGAAAGTGCTGCGTACCATCTATGGTGGGGTACAGATGGTGGACGGTACGTTGAGGAGGCGAATGAACCATGAGTTGCATGAGCTGCTGAGAGAACCATCCATCGCCGTTCACACCGCGAAAATCGGACGACTTCGGTGGGTCGGGCACGTAGCCATAATGTCGGGCAGTAACTCGGTGAAAATGATTCTCGACAACGATCTGACGGGCACAAGAGGGCGAGGTGCGCAGCGGGCAGGGTGGATCGATCAGGTGGAAGATGACTTGCGGACCCTCCGTAGACTGCGTGGTTGGCGACGTGTAGCCATGGACCTAGCCGAATGGAGAAGACTCTTATATTCCGCTCAGGCCACTTTGGCCTTGGTCTCAATAAATAAATAAATAAATAAATGTAGAGCTGTTATATGTTATGTAATATGTCCATATAAGTCAATAGAGCCCTTGCGAATGCTTCGCCATTCAAATAAGCCCAACGCAGATGTTTTTGGGTCTCTAAATTGTCCGGCAGTTGAGTTCAATTGGTCAACCAAGACAACTATGCCTGGCATCAAACCGATAGTAACCCAGCGTGTCCATATTAGTCCTTAGAGCCCTTGTGAATTCTTTATCATTGAAATAGAGTCTTCAAATTGTCCGGGAGTTGACTTCATTTGATTTACCACGTCAACTGCGCCTGACATCAAACCGATAGCAACCCAGCGTGTTCATATAAATTCCTAAAGCCCTTGTGAATGCTTCACCATTCAAATAAGTCCAACGCAGATGTTCTAGTGTCTCAAAATTGTCCAAAAGTCGAGTTCAATTGGTCTTCCAGATCAACTGCGCCTGGTATCAAACCGATATCAACCCAGAATGTCTATATACAAAGTCCGCAGATGTTTTACGGTCCACAAATTGTCCGGGAGTTGAGTTCAATTGATCTACCAGGCCAACTATGCCTGGTATCGAACCGATAGCAACCCAGTGTATCCATACAAGTCTTTTATGTAAAATTTTCATTTATTTAGAGCAACAATCTTCCAGAGGTATTGGAGTCCTAATAGTTTTCGTTACATTATTCGCACAAATTCCTAGCAAAACCCTTTAAAAACCGCCGAGATACATGGATTTCAAAATAAAAAGTTCGCCCTGGGCATTTACGGGTTAAAGTTCAATTTGAGTTTAATTTTCCAAATGAGGCAAGCCTAACCAACTCCTAGGAAAATTCAAAACATCTCCGGTGACCATGGATGGACTGATACAAAATTAAGGATAAGAGCAGAAAACTAGGAGAACTGCATTCAATGGTGACAGTTATATTGAAATAGGATTATTTTAAACAAAATTATGATAATTTGAATTTTGATAATATTTTGCCTATCACAACCTCAACCAATGGGCAAGAATCGTTTGGACGAAAATCAAGACCATCAAGGCCGAATATGCCATTTGTCCGAACAAACCATTACGCCTAAATACATCTGACCGAAAGTCATTCGAACAATATGTCATTTGACCGAAATGGCCATAAGGCCGAGAAAGTGATTCAGCCAAAAGGCCGTTTGGCCGAATAGGTCATTTGACCGAAAAAGTTGTTCGACTGAATAGGTCATACAGCCGAATATGCCATTTGGCCGAACATGCCATTTGGGCAAAGTTCTCCATCGTAATTGTAAAGGGCCATTTGTTAAAGAATGTCGAACGGGTCATATGGCCGAAAATGACATTTGGGCGGTTAGTTCAATCATAAATGTAGTTGGCCGAACGAGTCATATGGTCAAAATGTCATTTGACCGAACAAGATGAATGATTAATGATAATCTAAAAGTGAGAATTTAAAAATGGGTAGTAAGAAATAAAAAATTATGAGTTAGAAATAAGGAATGAAAAGTGAGACGCTTCACTTCTTACAATGAGAAGTGACTAGCGAAAACTGAGGAAACCAGTGGCTCCGTTACATTTGCCGGATCGAACCAGTGAGCAAATTTTGATGCTCCCGGAAACTCCCCGTGCAAATCAAAACAGTAGCCCTGGATCGCTCGGGTTTTCTCCAATAATGAGAACCAGCACCTACCTGCGGACACTTAACAGAATAGTTTTTTTGTGTGTGATGGGCGACAGTGAAATCAATATTGATGCGGGGAAATTAAGAAAATGCCACCTAAGAAAGGCGGCTCCTGGCAGGATCGCCATTTGTAAAATAAGAATTATGCACGCACTGTCGCCCAGCACACACAGCCTGCTCGACCGGCAGTACAGACACGAAGAGGACGACTCTTTTTCCCTCAAAGCAACGCCTGCCGCGATGCACGCTAATCAGGGATGTATCGAGGGGTGCATAAATACTATGCGTTACATATATATAATAGGGTTTTAAGCCACTCTCTCACAGAAGTGACTCGTCTCACTTTTCACTTCACATTTTTTCCTGCTCACTGTGTAAAGTGAGAAATGTGATGTCTGAAGTGAGAAATGAGAGAAATCATCAAACATATCACAAATTGAACATTCAATTTTGTTCGGCCAAACGACGTTTTTTACCATAGGGGTCGTACACATATTACGTAAGCACCTAAGGGGGAGGGGGGTTCGGCCAATATCTTACGCTCCATAAAAATAGAAAATCATTTATATGAAAAAAATCTTACATGGGGGGAGTGGGGGTTGAAAAATCCAGAAAAATTGCTTACGTAATAAGTGTACGACCCCATATGACTCGTTCCTAATCTACATTCACGGTAGTACGATCTGTTCGACCAAATTACCCTTTCTGTCAAACGACTATTTCGGCCAAACGGCATTAAAGTTAAATGACCTATTCCTTAAAACGGCATTTTCGGCCAAATGTCCAGTTCGTATGTAACTTTCGGCTAAATGACGTTTTTGTCCAAACCATTCTCGGCTACATGATTTTCGGCCAAACGACCTTTCCCCCACAATTCTACACTTTGCTTACAATTTGAAATGGATACCCCAAGATGGGACTCATATGTGGTCATTTTCAAGGTGGGAAAAGGAAAGCTAACCAAAATTGGGACTAATATGCGATCATAGGCAGTTTAGTACCTCTAAGTTTGTTCAAGACTCAAGTTGTGAGAAAAACTGCCCAAGCCTGATCAACCTTCGAAGCTTTACCACAAAAGATATTTTAGTTACAAGATAAACATTGTCGCTGTCGTCGCTGTCCGGAATATCTTTTGCTGGCGAGGATAGGGGATCTAAATGTCAATGAAGGAAAAATACATACGATTTGACAGTTAGGTACCACACATGTTTCGGACAGCAGAACAAAGGGAACCGAAGCGACGATCTTTATCTGGTAACTAAAATATCTTTTTTTACCACCATTGCCATTCTACACACACAGTTTCCCATGAATATATTTTATACACTCAACCAAACTATCTTAGGAACATCATAAGCCACATCTTATAAATCGTGGAAAAATAATCGAATTTCATTTTCATTAGACCTCTTATGATAAGTAGTTGGTCCGTGTGAAAATTTATTTTTGTATCTTATGGAGTTCATAAGAGATTTCTATAGAAAAATAAAACATAAGAGTTGTCTTATGATTTTCATCACTTCTCTTGATGTGAAAAACTCATAAGCCAAATCTTATGAAATGAGAAGTCAACATGGCGAAACATGTACAGAAGTATATAGAACATCAACCGGGGAAATACTGAATATCGCCTGCGCTGTTTCCTCGCAATTTCACCCCGATCGACCAGGCCGACCACAACAATTAAGAATAAGAAATGTGAGTAAATAATTCATACAGTCAATGTTTTCTATTGTGTTGTTTTATTCTAAAATCATGATTCAAATTTTTCAGAACCATGTTGTCGCGAGATACCAGCGTATCCATAGCATCAGGATAACAGAAAACACCGACGGTGAGACGATTCTTGAGTCTATCAACTGACGATGTAACCATCTAGACGAAATGTGGTTCTGCATAACTTTTCATTATATTGTTTTTAAAAAAGGAAAACGGAAATTAATTCAGCAATTCATGCGTATTATTATTTTGGGATATCCTGAGTTATGGTGCTGATGGTTCACAGATACGATTTGTGTTAAATTTAATCAGCTTCACAAAAACTAAGAAATGGGCAGAAAATTTGATTTTTTCTTGGCGCTATTTACCAGAACCTCGGCCAAATATCAATCGGAATATTGATTGATGAATACAGTGGATAGAATGTAGTTTAATATTTGTATGTATTTAAATATTATTGAATAAAATGTAAACGTTTGGTATGTACATTTTACATTTTATTTACATGAGTGAAAAAGAAAAGTAAAATACTATATGTTGTATAATGATTTGCGGTGATTTTCTTATATTTCCCTTTTTTATTTCATTGGAAAACACAACATATATATAGAAATCCTATTGAAAATATTATGAAGCTCATATCCAAAAAATATTGAAGTTCATAAGATTCTCTTATAGATTTCTTTATGGGCTCGGAAAAAGCTTAAAATTTTCATAAGACAAACTTATGAAAATCATTCTCAGGTATATAACAAACAATTCATAAGAAAATAGTATAAAGCTAATAAGTAATTCTTATAGCAAAAAAACATAAGATATTCTAGTGATTATCACTAGTTTTCTTGGTTGAGTGAGACTCGCTAGGGCGCTAGGTATAGTCATTAAATTTCCATGTGTGGCCCACAGTGCATCGAGGCGAGTTTTTATTGCTACATACAAGTGTGGAAGAGGCATGTATCCAAACATTTTGTTTTTACTGAGCAAGCGAGCGAGCAGCCGATCTTCACGATACTCCACATGTTCTATCTAATATGCACCCTTCCATGAATGCAAAAGCTCTTCATTTTTATTCGGGCAAACATTTTCCCACCGCAAAACTGTCCTCTTCGCTTTCAAATCGGAAGTTGTGGCAAAGGAGGGCACGAAAGGCGAGGAATCTGGAAGCGTAAAAACTGGTGGATTGCTACAGTTTTGTTTTGCACTGGAAAGTATAAAAAAGAAGAGCGTATCGTAAAATAGAAGGCTTCTCCTCCGTATCGTGCCTCCGGCGACCGCGGGCGTCACAGTGGGAGCAGTAACTTTTTTTTAGCTGGTTTGCTGTCAGAAGTGCTTTGTGTGGCTGTGGTGAATGATTTCAGGTAAAGTAGCAACCTGTTTTGGTTGGGCTCTTTTCAAATGGGCCGCCCAGTTGCCACATCGTTACAAAGTATTCCGTGTGATGCAGTCGGAAGAGAATTTTACGGTATTGTTTTATGGGAGACAAACGAATTTGTTTTTTTAATGTAGATGGTAGCAATGAAATAAGTAAAAAAGACTCTTTAAATGTTGCTAGAACAAAGGTTTGATGATTATGACTTCATTAAATATGCAGAACTTGAAGATCTACAGTTCACCTTGCGAGTTTCTCGTTCACTAAAACGAGGTTGTTTGTTGTTGTTGCTATAAAAGTGCTTAGTTCCTATCTCACCATCACTAGATCCAGAAAAGAGGTTAGTTGGCTCTGTGCTTCGAAACTAAAATAATCTTCTTCCTAAGCCCGGGAGATCAATCACCAACACGCAACTGTACCATGAAATACTTCCGTTCATAAATCACAATCGTTGCGTGGATTTGTAGCAGTAGAGGTATCTTGGGTTCTACTTTATACTAGCTACATTTCATTTCCGTTCCCTAAAATGGATATGCGTCTTGGAAAGTCTGGTTTCATTGGGGAGTTTTGTTTTGTATTTGAATTTTTTTTAAATAATATTGAACACTGACGTACATAAGACGAGCTCGGTGGTCTAGTGGCCTCCATTTCTGCATTGTAAGCTGGAGGCCATGGGTTCATTCCCAAGCCTGCTCCTTTCCTACTTTGAATCCTAATACTTGTGCTATCTATGTTTTCACGATTCACCAAACTTTATCCACTGGTAGACCTATTAAACACATGTGCATCATGATTGCCATTGGAAACTCAAATTCATTGATTGGCTCTGCAATTGCAATGATCTGCCAATATCTTTCTTGGACGATCATTTAAATTTAAGCTTCCGTAAAAGTTCAGTAATTCAAGCTTCTAACATATTTATTAGAAGCAATTTTCAGTTGCAATCGTATAAATGAGAGTGAACAGTGCTAAATGTATATAAATGGTGGATATGCACTAATGTCATTAATCAAGGCTGTTTTGCCATCTTCTCGATTAGTAATTTTGTCCCAAATGATTGAAAAAATATCCTGGAGGCTTTTATTGGCGAAGTTCCATTGTCGTAACCGTTTGTTAAATGCATGAGTTTTCCAATTTTGTGAAGTACCAAGCGCCAATCGAAAGCAAACATATTTGTTAGCTCTAACACAAGCCCAGGTGGTCAGAAAAGCCACCTGCCAAATCTTCATCATTTCAAAATGCTCCTGCCTCAAACACTAAAACCAACCATTAGATACCAACCATTAACTGGTGGTGGGCAACGGGCAACCTGTACGTTGCATCGACCCAATATAGCATAAAATTTCCAAAAAGCTGTCCTCCTGCACGTCTCAGCCACACAACTCCTCCACACACAGCACAGCGTCCGGCGTGATCGTCCTGCCTCGAGCGAGTCTATCCGCTCCGCCCGGTCGGATCGGACTCCATAATACGTTCAACCTGGAGGGCACTTATTCTGTGGTTTCGGCACGAACCGAGTGGTTTTTCCTCTCTATTGCCCCGGCCAATCGAATGATTAATGGTGCATTTCGTTTCGGAAGCGAACTGCCGGGCCGTGCTTGAGTGGAAAGGCCCCGAGGAGGACATCGTTGATAGCAACCAGGGAAAAACACACCAACTGCTGGCTGGCTGGCTGGGTGGCGGCCATCCTACCCGTTGGCAGCCCACCTTCAGCAAATGGTTGGATTGTGATAAGGCTTGCATTTTTTTTTTCATTCGAGCTGGAGCGTACAGCAATGCGAAATTTAGATTTGGATTTATCGATTTCCTTGTAGGTCGAATGACGAGACAGCCTGAAAGGAGCTCGCGAATTTAGTGTTCACGAGTTTTTAAGGCGCTTTCTTGAATCAAGTATTAACAAAGAATAATCGCTTGCACATTGGGTAGGGTAACAACTAGTATTCCTGGCCTTGTTGCTCATTGTTTACTGTTGAAACACCAGATGGAATTTTGATATAAACTTGTGCAGCACATTAACGATGGCTTTATGCACTGCTCAAAATCTGTAAATCTCAGTTACAGCGTTTTAAAAATCCAACTAATGAAAAGAGACTGCTTTATTTTTATGATTATTCGTTATTCTACAGATTTTTTATCGTAGTTTTTTTTCTTCAAATTTCCCTAATAGTGATTGATTAAATAACAATTTCTCATCCAATTTACAGTAAGGAAAGAGAATGTGATGCCCTAGTTAATAAGTTTGCTGAAAGCATAAAAGAATATACACATGTTAGACAACAACATAGACAACAATTTGTTGTTTGTTAGAACAAATTAGCAAGCAAAACAAATGATTTGTCATAATATTCCAACCATTATGATTTCGATTCAACTAATAAATAGAAACAAACTATTGCCGAAACGAATTTGTAAACATCTACACAGTTTATCCTTTCCTTGACTGAAGGTTTTCTCACTTGACTGAACGAGTTGTGGGAACTCCATGTTCGAGTTGTAACGCGGGCTCGACTTGAAACCGTAGACCTTCGAGGCTTGACTGTCCTAACTTACAACTTGTGAGCTGATATAACAGATATAACATCTAACAGATCTGTTTAATTCATGCATCACTTTTTCTGTGTTTCCCGAACACTGGAAAACAGCAAAAGTTATTCCTATTGAAAAAAGTGATAGTCCTTCTACTGAGAAAGATTATCGACCCATCAGTATACTTTGCGCATTGTCCAAAATTTTGAATCAATTCTTTCCAAACAGCTGAACGAACACCTCAATCAACATGATCTTATTTGTGAATCACAATCAGGATATCGTAAAAAATGTAGTACGATAACAGCTTTGATTAAAATCGAAAATGATATTAGAGAAGCTATGGACAAAAAACTAATTACTTTGATGTCATTGTTGGATTTTAGTAAGGCATTTGACTCCATCGATCATAATCTGCTCTGCAATAAACTTTCAAGTAATTTTCTTCTTGATTCGCCTTCAGTTAAGCTGGTGCTTTCTTATTTGTCAAACAGATTTCAATATGTTGAATTTGACAATAAACAATCAAATAAAAGGAGTCTCTCGTGTGGTGTACCTCAAGGTTCAATACTAGGTCCATTGCTTTTCTCAATGTATATAAACGATTTACCACTTGTATTGTCTTTTTGCAAATTTCATTTATATGCCGATGATTGTCAATTGTACCTTTCCGCGCCACCAAATTGTGTGTCAGATATGGTTAGAAAAATGAACGAGGATATTTGCAATATTGTTAGGTGGTGTGAGCTAAATGGTCTTGTACTAAATACAAGAAAAACTCAAACAATTATCTTTAGATCAAATGGTATGTCTAAAATGAATGCACCGTTAGTGAAAGTTGGGGACGATTTTATACAATATTCTGAAACAGTTAAAAATCTTGGTATTGTTATGGACTATTCTTTGGATTGGAATGCCCAAGTTAATTCAGTAAGTAGGAAAATTCATAATGCTCTACATTCACTATCTACTTTAAGGCAATGCACACCACAACATATTAGAAAAAAATTGGCCATATCGCAACTGATACCTATTTTCGACTATGGTGATGTTCTTTTTGGCCTTTTTGCACAGAGGAACTTAAAAAACTTAATTTAGCCTTCAATGCCGTTACTCGGTATGTTTTAATCTTAAAAAGCATGATCATATATCGAATTATGCAGACTTGCTGTTAGGTTGTACGTATGATCTTCACCTTAAGCTGCGTACCTGCACCCAAACTTACAAAATTCTAAATAATCCCCCAAAATACCTTGAGAACTTTTTTACGTATGGGCGATCAACAAGAGCACCCATACTGATTGTTTCACGATGCATGACTAATTATTTGAAAGATTCTTATCGTCATAGAGCCGTCAACATTTCGAATAATTTGCCAACTAATTGCCGACTTCAGCGCAGTCTTCATCTGTTCACAGAGAGTGTGTCTAATTTTATAAGAAACTAGTCGACCCGGCAGACGTTGTCCTGCATAGTAGGCGTAAATGCGCGTTGTGAACTGCCCATATGAAATTTCCATACGAATCTTAATTTTGGTTTTTCACGGTTTACTCAACCTAACTCGTGATTTTCTTATTAGGAAATATCATATAAACCCGTCGGAAATGATAACGAACATATTTGCAGAAGGAATGAAGAAAATCCATCCAGCCGTTTTCAAGTTATGCGGATACGAACACAGACCATTTCATTTTTATATATATAGATAGGTAGAATACATTGGCACTTGTGAAATAGCTATAGTTCCATATACTTTGAAAACCAATAGAGGTTACTTATGTGGCTATGTAGATTATTAATAAATAAATAAATAAATAAATAAATATAAATTTTGTGATAGCTAGAACATTTTGCTATTCCATTTTCGACATATCGACGGTTTCGAGCAGTACTGGCACAACTAAAAATTTCTCCTTTTTGATATTTTGATGTCAAAACACGGAAGATGGTATGAAGTTTCACCTGACAAAGATCCAGGTAGAAATTTACAAAATATCAAAAGTTATGCGTAACATTTTACGCTTTTTCGAAAAGTTCATAAAAATGCATGAAATTGTCGATTTTTTAAAGTTTTTTTTTTCTGAAACACATAAAATTGTCAAATTGTTGATTCAGTGTTATCTGTTTAGATGTAAGCTCCACTATTATTCGGCCAAACGACATTTATACGGTCGTATGATCCGTTCGGTCAAATGACTATTCGGTCAAATGGCTTTTTCGGCCAAACGACTGACAGTGACACGTCGATAGATCTGGTATCGTTGTGCTTTGAGTGGTCGATAAGTAAATCAATTGATACGCATTCCATCGTGTTCCTGATCGGTGTGCAGGTAATAAGTTTGTTCTACTCTGTGCGGCCGAATAATTGTTAGTTAAAATCATTTTTTAGAAGAGATCGACTAATATGATGGTGTTATAGGAGGTTATGACTTTCAGTCTTTTTGAGCATAAGAAGACTGAAACCATAACCTCAGCATACCGATTTACTGATAATACTTCCTGTGGTTTTTGTGGAGACGCAGAGGTAAACACGGTCTTCAAATAGTAAAAACCACCTACTAATATTCCTGCTCTCTTCCTGAATGACTACAAGGATATGACCGGCACCATTTGAACATTTGAGTTACTGAAAATTGTACGCTGAGAATGCTTGAACAACCCAGTCAATTATTCTGTTGATTCTTTGTGCAATTTCACTGGTTCTGGCCAATCACGGAGTAGCAATCAAATATATGTGTAGTCAGCAGGGTTCGTAATACTTTTCTTTCTTTCTTTTTCTTACAAAAGTTTTCGGGGGAGAAATCGTTCTTCGGGAAAGAAAAACAGCCTACACGGAAGAAATAAACTACCCAATCGTTAGTTCAATTCACCCAACCTCGAACATCCGTACGGGAAGCCGAAATTGAGTAAATGGGATCGAAGTAGTTTGCCTTTACTCCCATGTTAAAAAAGTACCCAACGGAAAATTTATTTACCCAAATGGAGGTTTATTTCACTCAATCTCGACCTCAGGTAATAAAACTCAAAATTGGCTTCCCGTATTGAACTGGCGTCGTTGGATTGTTTCGCTCTTTTGTTTTTGACAACAGAAGAAAGAGTGGATGAAAGAGAAGAGAAAAAATAATTCAAAACTAAGTTTAGAAAAACTCAACGCTGGGTACTTTATTTCTTCCGTGTAGAGTGTGGTAACCATTTTTCGCTCACTTCGATTGCCGCCAAACGTTGGTTTGCTCTTTTTCTTTCATATTCGAGACTTTTCGTGGCATCATCAATGCTATTGGTAGAAGATTATGCGGAACAAATGACATAATCCTTTCATACAGATAGCGTGGTGGTGTGGCTAGAGTAAGCACATCCCTACGACTATTATTGTTACTATTCTGTGTTCGAATTCCGGCGCGGACATACAATTTTGTAATTGTTCTGCGATAATTCTCGCGAAAAGTGAGTGAGAGGTAAAACGATTAAACGAAAAAGGACTTTTATCTAATGGGTAAGATTTTCGTTTATCTTTCATAGCTAATTCTAGAGTAAGGATGGATTGGTGAAAGATGATCCTCAACATAAACAACAAAAAAAAGTCCCTGGCCCGACAAATGCTTGCTTTGATCTCATTGAAACGAAAAGTCCCTGGTAGTCAGTCAAAACTAAGCTAAACTAAGCTATTTAAAGCAAATGACCTTTTCGGCCAAACAACAATTTCGGTCATATGGCCTGTTCGGTCAAACGACATTTTCAGCCGTATGACCAATTCTAACCGCACGGCTAAGGCCAAGGATATGTTATGAAAAGAGCGTGATGTTCTGATAATCTTAGACTAATGGAAGACATTTTACATAAGAACAGACAAATGAAACAGCAGAACTACTTCCGAGAAGAGTCCCACATTCATCAATCAGGGCAAACGGCTACTTCCAAAATAGGAATCTTATTTCCCGTTGATTGATGCTGGACAAACACTTACTTTTGAAGAAGGTAACAAATCGATTATTGCCTCAATCCGGGCAAACGCCTACTTTCAAAGGACGAATCACAGCCACCATTTCCTAATTCTGAGCAAATTACTACTTTTAAAGAAGGGATCACACCCCCCTTTGCTATAATCTGGCCAAACTATACTCTGAAAGAAGGGATCACATCCACAATTGCCTTAACCCGGACACGGTCCTACTTTTAAAGAAGGCATCACATCCACGACTGCCTTAAATCGAACAAGCGCCCACCTTTAGAGAAGAAATCACATCCACCATTGCTTTAACCCGGGCAAATGCCTACCTTTACAGCAGAAATCACATCCATCATTGCCTTAATCCGGTCACGCGCCTACTTTTAAAGAAGGGATCATATCTACAATTGCCTTAATTCGAGCACGGTCCTATTTTTAAAGAAGACTTCATATCCTTAACCCGGGTATGGTCCTATTTTAAAGAAGGCTGTAACGAACTCTTGGTCGGCGCGCCGAATAATACGGTGTAGGTATATATGTCAATCAATATATGTCATGCAGCTGCAACCAGCTCTCGGTAGAACGATTTGACAATCAGCTCTTTAACACAAAAACAAATCGAAGGCGACTCAAAACTGTTAGCTGGTGATATGTACATGCGAACTATTGTTATGATTGTGAATTACGAATTATTATAAAACGGATACTTCTAGATAGGGGGACTGCTCCTTGAATTCATACCATGCACCCAAATCAATACCATTCGAAAACAAATAATTGGTGCGCAAATTGTTTTGTTTCTCATTTTTGTGATTTTTTTCAGTAGTGAGCACGCCGGATAACAACAAAACACGACACAAATTGAGCCTAAATTGCCTGTTTTGCGAATGTTATTGATATAGGAGCATGTTATTAATAATAGAACAGATACCCTACTATATGAAATATTGTGCGACTAGCTTAGATATAGGTTTCTTGAAATTCAATAGGGTAAGATGGAATGCAAAGTGAAATTATAACTAAAACTAATTTCCTAATGTTGGGATAGATAACCTTTAACCAATCTACTGTAGCATACTGTAACCCGTTAACCCTGAATATATAAAGTTCAGCTTTCTATCCACGGTAAGCCAGATTTGAATCTGTATGAAACTCAATTAAAGCATGTAATTGGTAGGTGAGGTCAGCTGGGTAATCACTGCTGGAAGCAAGCTAAGATTCATAGCTGTAGTGCGTGATCACTAGTCACAAATCTTCAATAACGGTAATTCCAATAAGAATTCACAGTCCTATCATCAAATCCTAATGCGATGCAATTGCAGGTTTAGAATTACACTAGTAATAAAACAAAACTAGGAAAAACGAAGGGAATAAGAATACTAAACGTAAGTGGAAACAATTTGTAGCTGATGCTTATCTAATGAACTTTGTTATTTACAGAAAGTTTTTAATATACAACATATTAAGAAACTTGGAATATCTTATTTCCTGTTGGTCCATGCCAACAAAGGCATCATATCCACAATTGCCTTAAACCGAACAAGCGCCCATTTTTAGAGAAGGAATCACATCCACCATTGCTTTATCCGGGCAACTGCCTATTATGAAAAAAGGAATCACATCCATCTTTGCCTTAACTCGGGCAAGAGCCTACTTTTAAAGTAAGGATCCCATCCATTATTGCCTTAATCCGGTCAAGCGCCCACTTTTAGAGAAGAAATTATATCCATCATTGCTTTAGCCCGAACAAATGCCTACTTTTAAAGAAGGAATCACACCCATCATTGCCTTAATCCGAGCAAGCGCCTACTTTCAAATAAGGTTTCACATTCGCCATTGCCTTAACCCGGGCAATAGCCTGCTTTTTTTTAAATGGATCACATCCACAATTGCCACAACACGGGCACGGTCCTACTTTTGAAGAAGGCATCATATCCACGATTGTTTTAAACCAGAGGTGCCAAGAGGTGGTGTTTTTTCCTTAATTTGCTTCTCACATATAAAAATGAGCTTTGACCATAGAAATAGCACTTGGACGAAAGCTTTCAAATATATTTATCTTCTGAGGGTAATAAAACGGATATTAGCTCATTTTTATTGTGTGACAAGCAAATAAATAGAAAAAAACACTCAAAATGCTGAGCTCCACTGTCTTAAACCGAAAACCGCCCATTTTTAGAGAAGGAATCACATCCACCATTGCTTTAGCCCAAGCAAATGCCTTAATCCGGTCGAGCGCCTACTTTTAAAGAAGGGATCACATACACCATTGAATTAATCCGGACAAGCGCCTACTTCTAAAGAATGGATCATATCTACAATTGCCTTAACACGGGCACGATCCTATTTTGAAGAAGGCATCATATCCACAATTGCTTTAAACTGAACAAGCGCCCATTTTTAGAGAAGGAATTTTTTTAGAGAAGGAACCATTGCTTTAACCGGGCAAATGCCTATTATTAAAATAGGAATCACATCCATCATTGCCTTAATTCGCGCAAGAGCCTACTTTTAATGTAAGGATCACATCCATCATTGCCTTAATCCGGTCAAGCGCCCACTTTTAGAGAAGAAATCACATCCACCATTGCACTATGGTCCAGGATACAGATTTACGCGGAAAGATGAATTTTACGCCAAAACTATATTTTTTAGAAAAAACTGTTGTTCTACAAAATTGTTCGAAATAGTTAGGCCATCATTATGGTTTTACCAAAAAATAGGGTGGCCCATCATATAAAAAAAATTAGAAAATATTTTTTTTATTTCTTGGAATATTGACATGTTATGTTCTACAAAGTTGTAGCGTAGCTTATTCCAATCAATTTTGCCAAAAAAACTTTTTCTGTAGCTCTTAAGTTGGCTGATTTAGAGCAATTTTACCTAATTGGATTAGGGTGTACTTCGAAAAAATAGTATTTTTGATCTACTTTTTTTTGTTTTAGATTTTTCGAAAAAGTCGTCTTCAGGTGACTTTTAGAGCTCAAAAAAATCCAACTTTTGATGGGTAAATATGCTCAATATCTTTTTCCGATCAAAAGTTATAATCGTTTTTTTCTGACAAAATTACATTTTTTTCATAAGTTGATATCTCCGGTTAGGGCAAACCAAAATAATTTGTTTACACGGCATTTGAAAGATAAATTAATATTCTTTATTATGTCAAAAAATTGGGGGTATGTTATTTTTTTATCTCAAGTTTTACCAATTTTACTAAAATCATGTTTTTTCAAATAAATTAATATAACTCGACAACGGGAAAAGATACAGACGATATTTTTATAGCAAAACACGATATTTTTATGAAAAACCCCAAAAGTCTTCAGAAGATGACATTCGTGAGAAATGAAAAATAAAAAATCTACAGCTCTAACACTTTTTCTAAGTTTTATCATTATCATCGTATTGCAAGATTTACGAGAAAAGATGCATTTTCGGTCTGAAGCATACTTTTAAGAAACAAAATTTGTTCTACAAAGTTGTTCTGGATACTTGGGCCCTTATTATGGAGTTACCGAAAAATAAGGTGGGCCATTTCATAAAAATGTAAATTTTTTTTTTTTTTTTTATTTTGCGGAATATTGACATAAAATGTTCTACAAAGTTGTAGCGCAGCTTTTTCCAATCAACTTTGCTATATAAACTTTTTATGTAGCTCTTAAGCTCACTTGTTTAGAGTAATTTTACTTACCAGGATTAGGGTGTCCCTCAAAAAACAAGATTTATGATCTGCTCATTTCATTTTTTATTTTTCACGGATGTCACCTTCTGAATACTTTTGGGGCTTTTCAAAACGTGTTTTGCTATAAGAATATCGTCTGTATCTTCTTCCGTTGTCGAGTTATATCAATTTATTTGAAAAAACATGGTTTTAGTAAAATTGGTGAAACTTGAGATAAAAAAATAACATATCCCCAATTTTTTGACATAATGAAGAATATTAATTTCTCTTTTAGATGCCGTGTAAACATATTTTTTTGGTCTGCCCTAACCGGAGATATCAACTTATGAAAAAAATGTAATTTTGACAGAAAAATGATTATAACTTTTGATCAGAAAAAGATATTGTGTATATTTACCCATCAAAAGTTGCATTTTTTCGAGCTCTAAAAGTCACCTGAAGACGACTTTTTCGAGAAATCCAAAACAAAAAATTAGATCAAAAATACTGTTTTTTTGAAGTACACCCTAATCCCTAATCCATTGCGTTAGCCCGGTCAAGAGCCTACTTTTAAAGAATGGATCACATCCACAATTGCTTTAACACGGGCACGGTTCTACTTTTAAAGAAGGCATCATATCCTTAACCCGGGCACGGTCCTGCTTTTAAAGAAGGCATCATATCCACGATTGCCTTAAACCGAATAAGCGCCCACTTTTAGAGAAGGAATCCCATCCACCAAGGGATCACATCCGCCATTACCTTAAAGTATTATTATCTATCGGTGTTATATTCACTATTTCATATTTTTCCGCACCCCATATTTAAGCAACTAATTTAGTGAACACAAAAAATTAAGCCATATGCCCATTATGCCAAGTGACCCTCACTTTTGACGCTGTTTACAATTATGGCAAATATACGTTATGCCAAATGTAATACGTTGAAAATTTATCACGCCGCCGAATATTTTTTACCACGCTAATGGCATTTTTACTGTTGAGTCAAGATTTATTTGGCTTCTGTCGGAAATATTTACATATTTTCAGCCAAGTGCATATGACATTATGACAAATATTTTCTTCACCATTATGTAGCATATAATCTCATTTCCAAAAAAGTCTAGACTCAACAAAATTGAAAGTACATTAAGAACTATTTTAATTAAAAATAAGCTTTTTAGCTAAAAACAAGGAGCATATTCAGCCTGAACTGTTTGTTGGGGAATAACTAGATCCCTTGTTGTGCAATGTATGTTCGGTCAAACAAAACTATATTTGTTCAAACAAAATGCACCTGACGTTTGGTTATTCAAAAAATAAGGTAATTGTTCTTCAGGAATTCAAAGAATTGCTCCTAGAACTTATTCGGTACTACGCACCACAATATTTCAACTCCATTTAAAAAAAAATTGTGTGTAAACTTGAAAAATCTAGGAACTTTTATCAAATAGGCGTAACTGTATTTGACATTGAAATTCAAAACATCTAGTACTCTCTCATCTACCAGACGTTACTACCAGATATATTGGAATCTATTCTCTCTGTTAGGTACATAAGTTCACCTAAATAGTTTGAGTGAAGAGCACTATCGCCGTTTCAAAAAGTTCCTAGAATTCTTATTTTGTAATTCTTTATGAACTAAGAGTAAAATCAGCAGTGATTCAAACCGTTCAGGGCTGTCAGATTGAATTTAAATCTGAAACATTAATTTTTCCAGCAGCTGTTCTAGTTTTTTTTTTAATACCAGTTAACCGTCAAAAGCTAAAACTGGTATAACGCTCACTTCTATTTTCTGCAGATCTGAACCACGAATGAATCACGAGATTCAAATATTTTTCAATTGTTTTGGTGTATAAATGCGTCGATTTATCTACGGATCAATCCATTTGCAATTATGGCGTCTATCTTGGCGGAATTCCTGGAGAAACTTCCGGAGGAATTCCTGAAGGAACTTTCGGAGGAATTCTTGGAGGAACTTCCGGTAGGAATTCCTGGAGGAACTTCCGGAGGAATTCCTGGAGGAACTTCCGGAGGAATTCCTGGAGGAACTTCCGGAGGAATTCCTGAAGGAACTTCCGGAGGAATTCCTGGAGGAACTTCCGGAGGAATTCCTGGAGGAACTTCCGGAGGAATTCCTGGAGGAACTTCCGGAGGAATTCCTGGAGGAACTTCCGGAGGAATTCCTGGAGGAACTTCCGGAGGAATTCCTGGAGGAACTTCCGGAGGAATTCCTGGAGGAACTTTCGGAGAAACTTCCGGAGGAATTCCTGGAGAAACTTTGAATGTTTGCTTATTTTAGGGTCTAAAACCAGGTCGCAGTATACCCGCAGTCAACTGGTTCCAATTGGGTGAAATGTGGTAAAAATCTGCAACTTCGGACACATCAGAGACAATGTGTGTTGCGAGGTTCGTTAACATCCTCAAAGGACTGCCCACTTTCTCACGCTTATACCGGACCCAATCCATTTTGTAACTTGGCTGAAGCATCAGATTGTTGAGCTGATCTCCTAATTGTGCAGCTTTCAGATTATCGCACAACTGCTTCACTGTGATTTCGAAGTTGATGAAAGTTTGCCAGTCTGTTAGCATTCAGAGAGGGAGTATTCTCAACCTTTACCATCAATGTCTTCAGAAGTTTCTCCGACTTGCCAAATAGGTTTCGAAGATCGCAAAACACATCTGGAGTCAAATCCGGCAAAATAAGCCGACTTCTTACCGCTTCAAGCGCATTTTCTTGAAGACAACCCAGACAGGGTCGTAAAATAAGTGAACCGTTTGTTTGAAAAACTGCATATGTACCATTTTTGGTCAAAATGAGATTTTTATATATTCTGAATCCTCGACCAAAAATACGTATTCTGGCAAAAAATACGAAAAAAATGTGTTCAGAAATAAATGATTTTTTTTCGTTTGTTTGAGAAATTACATATGTCCACGTACTTTGAAGAGCATTTACATTTTTTGCACTGAAAGTGCCCCAGGGTGTTGAGTTTTGCCAAAAACTATTGATCTGTATCGAAGAAATTGAAAGGTTCGGTGCAAATTTGTTCGAAAACAGTTTATTGTTGTTTTCTCGAAATAGTGGAAAATGGACTTATGCAGTTTCTCAAACAAATGATTAAAGTGAAACCATGCAATATTGCAAGAAAAATTCGACCCTGTTGCTCTCCATTCACATCACAAACAAGTTTGCTGATTTTGCCAAAACTGACTTCAAGTGCTGGAAGATTTGTACCAACGCTGTGAAAGCCCACACACTCAGTTTTTAATTCTGCAGTTCGACAAAAACTTCCTAAAGGTTGACAACTCATAGGTCTAGTAGGTCGACAAAATGGTTACCAAATGGTATAAGGTACACCGGGGCAAGTTGAAATGCGGGGTAAGTTGAAACGGAAGCTGTAATTTGGATCGGAAATGACCCAATGCCCTGATTATTTTCTACAACAAACTACTCCCCTGAACGCACCTTCTGACTGCCATTCCCGGAAGATTGCAGCTACAAAAACGCAATCCCTGCCTATGTTTATTTTTCGCCCTTTGCAAAATTTTAACCAACTTTTTAACGTGCCAATAAAACAGGTCTCAAAATGATATTTGGAAGCGTGCTTCCATCAAATTTTTACGATAGGTAATCATTCAACGTTGAACAAGCATAATGATTATGAAAAATCGATTGGAGATCCGTTTTAATTAGTGTATTTCGGTCGTTTGAAATTGCTCTGCAATTCAAACCCATCGGGGCAAATAGAAATGTGTGGTGCGGGGCAAGTTGAAACAACGATTCAAAACGTCTCCCTTGCAATTTTTTTTTTCTAAAATTCAACATGGTCTGTAAATACATTCGGAAAACATAAATTTATAAAAAGGCCAAACTGCTGAAAAAAATTTTAATAAATATTCGCCCATCCCGTCATAAATGCAACAATCCTTCAATCTCGACTAAAGAATAAAATGAAAAGGGATCATGTTTAAACCGCATGGTCTAGTTTTGAGATTCTTAATCTACTTTTTCTCGTAGTCAGCACTGGCTCTCAAAAAAATAAATCAAAGAGCATGTAAATATTTCGTTACCTCCACCTGTCACTTATTCTGCCCACTCATTCTCCAATCGAAGAGTTTATGAGAGATACACTGGTTAATGAATGTGAATTTATTAAAAAGCCACAACCGAATTTATCAAGCACACAATTCAAGTGAACCAAATAATGAACCATTCTGAAAAGTAATCCGAGTGGTCACCAGTAGGAGGTAATCAATCTGATAAATTTCCAGCGTAGTGCGTTCTCTAGAATTTGAACTCTGAAAATTACTCTTGTGACTTTGTTGTATACTGCCCTTATTCGCAGAAGAGTCCCATGTCTTTTTTTCGACTTGAGTAATTTGCCGTTGAATTTTTCAAACATGTTTTGCATGATAAAATACAAAAAAAAAAATTAAGAGATTGAAAAAAAAAACTCAATCTTTCCACAAATTTCACATAATATTCTTTATTTGTATATATTGATATAAGACAATTGAATGGACTATATTTAAGTTTATTTTTTGAGTAGAAGAGTATCAATATCTAGAATGTGACTTTTATGCCAGCAAGTATCAAGATGAGGCAACACAATTTGGGATTTGGTTTTCAAATTTTTAGAACAAAGCCTACTATGTTATCAGTTTTTCTTAAACAGGAGACAGTTTTAAGCTTATTTCTAGAAAGAAAATCAAAATCGTCAAAATTTTACATGGGACTCTTATGCGAATCTTGGCAGTATAGTCACCTATACAACCTCGTGCATCTTGAGTTTCACTGAGAACATATATTTTGTTGTTAATACGGAAAAATTAGCCTTTGTCTGTAAAAAGCGTAGTGTTTCAACTTGCCCAATACGCGGGGAAAGTTGAAACGATGTATATAAAAAAATAATTACAGTATGCTAAATATTTATAAAAAAGTTTGCTGAGGTTGCTTATTTTTTATGTATATTCTTTGGCCCGAACTAGCAAACACCGCAAACGGATTCAAAATTTATCAAAGAGCGATTTTTTCATAGCACTTCAAAGTTCAACTTTGAAAAAACCGTTTCAACTTGCCCCGGTGTACCTTACTCCAAATTGTTTTAGCTCAATAGCTGAAAATATTTGAAAACCTCGATATTTGCATTGTTGGATGCGCCATTCGTCAGGAGAAAAGTGTGTTTCGGACGTCTTAGCAGTGTCTGGCGTTGGTTCAGTCTCAGAAAGTTGATCTGAAGTTAAAACAAATTTGTATTACATATCAAACTAAACAAACAGATTTTGTCGGTACCACATTCAGGTGGATGGTTCGGTCCGTATGTGCCAGGGTAACACGGAAACATGGGTTCTATTTGTGAAATACATTGGTCGAGGTGGTACCCTGCCCCGAAAAAAGCATCTTTCCGACCAACCCCAACGACGGCGACGAGCTGTGTGCACACAATGGGATTTGGCTAGCCGACCGAGCCAAGTGACCTGCACCTCCACCAACAGAACAGAGGGTGATTTATTCGCCATGGGTGAGAGTGAATGAGATAAATTTTGCGTGACCATAAACATGGTTTTGTTAGAATCCTGCTCCGGTTTGGTCCTGGTACACTGGTTGGAGTTATATTCCTGCTTTTCAACCTGGATGGAGCAAAACGGGAATGCTCAGCATGGAGGAAATTAGGTTGTTTGTCACTGGCTGTAGTGTGGGCGCCTGGAACGATGGCAATGCAGGGAAGTCGGACAAAGGGAGTTACTTTGCTGCCTTGCTATATCCCGGACAATGTCGAGTTACAGAGAAGCCTAGTTCAAACTGGGTCGAACCAAGAACGATGTTGCTACGTAGCACGGCAATAACGCTCTGGTTAAGCTATGCAATTAGTTTCCAATCGTGTTCCACTTTCCTTCGCGGTGATGAAGGGTTGCTTTATTGTGCGTTAGGAATTGCATAAAGTGTCATTCCAAGATAACCAAGTTTCCAACATTTAATGTCATTGATTTGCATTAAGCTGCTTGTAACATTTCACTTAATTGGCGGTCTCTTAATTACAGAGCAGACTATATTCAGGGAGCTTTCGTGCGTAAATCATCTCTTCACATCAGACGGACCATTTTCGGTCTTTATTAGCCACAGCCAAAACAATCCAATTTGCTAAATGAGATGACTGTCATTTCACCGCGAAACAAGCGTAAAAGAAAGCAATCAGAATCCCACGAACGATGATGATTTCCCATCTTGTAGTGCACACCGCGCATAGTGGTGGAACTTTCAATAGAAGTTGGCGTAGAAATAGATAGAATCGAGATTCGGGTCATATAAGAACTGTCTAAATAATTGATGTATTGGCGCAGACCATCCATAAAATACCTGTTTTGTAGAAGGAATGTTGCACAGGATTCGGCCGACCTCAGACCACTGTGACACCACAGCCGGTGGTTGTCATTGTCGTTTGCGGAGGCAGTCCGGTATTGTCGTCATATGCAGCAGCGTATTTACGCTGTCCATGTTTCTTTGGAATGACGGACGACGCAGTGACCTGATTCTCACATTGCTCATCGCGTGTATCACAACTGCTGATAGGCAAAACCACCAGAAGGCACATCCGAGAACTGCGAATGTTAAGTTGTCAAAACACTAACGAGAAAACTGTCCCGCAATAAACATCTTTACGCCGTAAATTGCGAGCTATGATGGTCAATTTCTAGCGAAATGTAATTCGAAATGCATTAGTCTGTTCTGGATGAAATGATCTTTGGTTTGAGGTTTGACTTTACAAATCAAAGTTTCATTTATTTCTTGCCATAATTTATAATTGAATTTGTAAGGGCATTGAGCACACATTTCGTACACAACTTGTTATTGTGTGAAGTAAAAGTCTTAAAAACACAGTTTAAGTAATTTGCGCTAAAACAAAAATACATCATTTCGCATATACACTCATCCCACTTTTTACGGCACTTTGTATACGCCACTTCGTTCTACGTCCCTCTTTTTACGGCACGTGACGTAAAAAGAATTTTTAGCATTATTGTCATCCAAAACAACCTATTAGAAGGCACTCTTAGAAACACAAAATGTGTGGCCCTAAATGGTCGGAACGAAATTATGACAGCGACTCTCCGTGGATACGTGTGCACACCGCGGAGATCTGACCAGAACAAGCAGAGTCATGGCTTGCTGCTCGCCGATTAACACGCTGAGGTGTGAATCTATAATCACACGCTGAAGGCATTTTACTCAAACCCCACATTCCCCTCCATCTCTAATTAAAACGCAATAAAAATCTTCTAGCATAGCCTGCAATGTCTGGGTTATTTAAATGAGTTGTTGCTGTGCAATCTGGCAACCTTGAATGTGCTCTACAGCCCTGCGAGACTCACTCACACCAGCCTTTGTGACAAGAAGAGCAAGAAATCCGCCGAAAGCGTTTCCTACTAGAACAGGCGTTGGAGAAGAAGCGTCTGGAGCAAGAGCGCCAGGAAATACTAGCCGAAGAAGAGCTGGAGAGAACGTTTTTCAAGGAGAAATTCGAGCTGCTAGAGATGCAGGAAGCTTATGAAAAAGGAAGTACAGTGGGTAGCCGTAGGAGTAATCGCGAAAGTATTTTGCAATGGGATGAGGAACGACGGAACTGTGGAACCAAGATGTAGAACATTGAATGCAGCCATTGGGCAGTCACCAAATCGGGAAGCACCCATGCTGAACTATCAACCCGTCGCATCAAGCAGCCAGATCTCTCCTCAGGAAAGAAACGAAGCTGTCGAGAGGAATTCCATGAATCGTAGGAGTCCAGTTCCGAAGGCTCGAGCACCCGTACCACAGCCTCGGTCTCGTATTCGGAACTCAACCCATCATGTGCCCCCAGCAGCACCAGCACCACCAACTAGTGCTGTGATGGATGACGCCACTATCGATATCCCTCCGTTGCCCTTTGAATGCTTCTGAGAAGGATATGTACCTTCCACCTCAACGAAAAAGTGCTGCCAGAATTAGACGGGCAAACCCTGCCCTGCAATGCATGCAACTATCGACCTTCCTGAACGAGGTCCGGCCTGTGGCGACATTCCAGCCATCATCACGGAACGTAAGACATACGGAGTCACAATTCATTCCCGATATGCATGTCAGGGATGAAAGTACTGCTGATCAAGGTCCAACCGCAGCGCAAATTGCAGCCCGTCGTGTTATGTCTCGTGACCTTCCAGATTTCTGCGGCAATCCGGAGGAGAGGTCTATATTTATTAGCCTATACGAAATCACTACTAACAGCTGCGGATTTGGTAACACTGAGAATCTGATTAGATTGCAGCGGACAGACCGCATCGTGCTTTCGTGCTGTGCGGTTCTTTCTCTCTTTGCGGAAGGAAGTTTTTAATACTACCCGAAGCTATTTTAATTTCAACGGTGCTTCTTAGCGCTATTTGTACCCACTGATCCCGTTACGATCTTTGCAAGGATCCGTGCCTTCGTTTTACGTTGGACCCGTTTGCGGAAGTAAAATTCCGACAAGTGGTGGTAATCCTGCAGGGACACCATTCTGGGAAAAAACCTCTTAGAAGGTCACGTCTCCACGCATTAATAAAAACAAGAGGAAGGGGGAGTCTCTGAATTCTCCACTTCCTTCAAAGAAACAAGGTTTCAAGACCGTCCTGCCAAAGCGCGGAAAAAATAGAAGGAAGCTGGAGAATTCAGATATTCCTTATAACTCTAATATCGGAAATAATTCTTCTCCAATCGAACTGAGCAATCAGTTCGATTTGATTAATGATAAAATTGAGCAAATCGAATATACCTCTAGCCCAGGTGATTCGATTTATGCGAAAAAGCAAAGGATTCCGCCAATTGTGGTATCTGTTGCCGAGTTTTCTGGCTTCCGGAATGAAATCTTGAGTAACCTTCAGGGGATCAAGGTTTCATTTCAGATTGCTTCTTCTTCTTCTTCTTGTTGGCATTACATCCCCACACTGGGACAGAGCCGCCTCGCAGCTTAGTGTTCATTAAGCACTTCCACAGTTATTAACTGCGAGGTTTCTAAGCCAGGTTACCATTTTTGCATTCGTATGTCATGAGGCTAGCACGATGATACTTTTATGCCCAGGCAAGTCGAGACAATTTCCAATCCGAAAATTGCCTAGACCGGCACCGGGAATCGAACCCAGCCACCCTCAGCATGGTCTTGCTTTGTAGCCGCGCGGCTTACCGCACCGCAGGAGGGCCCTCAGATTGCTAGGAAGGGTGACTGCCGCGTTTTGCCGGGATCCTTTGACGATCGCAAACGTCTTCTTCAGTATTTAACTGAGAAGCGCCATAAATTCTTCACATACGACGACAAAACTGAGCGATTGTTAAAAGTCGTCTTGAAAGGTCTCCCCAGTGATGATAAATCACTGGATGAGATTAAAATTGAAATTTCTCAATTGCTTGGATTTTCACCAGTCGCCAGACGAAAAAGAAATCCCACTCTGCTACTTCCCAGAGGGGCATTTCTCAAGAATTTTATTTAGTTCATTTTAGCAAAAGTGAACTAAATAATATGAAAAGTTTGGAAAAGGCCTGTATTATGTCCCATGTCCGTGTTACATGGGAACATTTCCGCAGGCCTGGGGGAAATTTCCAAAACCCCACCCAGTGTCGTAAGTGCCAAAAGTGGGGTCATGGAACCAAACATTGTCACATGGATGCTAAATGCATGATTTGTGGCGGAACCTCTCACGCCAAGGACGCAAGTCCGGTGAGAGAAGATTCCAATAAATTTAAGTGCGCAAATTGTGGAGGCAATCATAAATCCAATTTCTGGGAATGCCGTTCACGCAAAAAAGTTTTGAATTCCCGTGTAAAATTGATGACGGGAAATTACAATCGGATCCCAGATTCGACGGGTAGAAATTTTACAAACGCTCAAAATTCAAAACCAGTTACCGGTCGAGCAATTCATACCCACCACAATTCACAAACAAATTTTGCCGCTCGTCAACGGGTAGCAAGCACTTCAGTAAATTCCAATTTTTCGAATGTACCTACGTATGCAAACATCGCTGCTGGTAGACAAAATTTCTCTTCTCACAATGAGGTTTATACCCATGTCCCAACGGAAAATAATGGTCATGTTGCCGATTCAGGTAGCATGACTGCTTCCGATTTTGATTCTTTAACTGAACAATTGCATCACATGATTGATGCAATGTTCAAAGCAAATACCATACCAGAAGCTGTTCAGGTTGGTATAAAGTTCACACAACAAATTGTTATCGGACTCCGTTTCAATGGATCTAAATAATTGTGTGAAAGTTCTAAATTGGAATGCCCGCTCCTAAAGGGTAAGGAAGATGAATTATTCAACTTCCTAACAGTTCATAATGTGCATATTGCCATTATAACAGAAACTTATTTAAAACCAGGACTCTCCATTAAAAGAGATCCAAATTATTTTATCTACAGAAATGATCGTCTTGACAGCGCCTATGGTGGGGTCGCCATTGTCATTAATAGACGTATCAAACATAAATTATTTTCTTCGTTTGAAACCAAAGTTTTTGAAACCTTGGGAGTTTCTGTTGAAACAAATTTTGGTCAATTTTCCTTCATTGCAGCCTATTTGCCTTTTCAATGCAATGGGCAGCAAAAGAATTTGTTGAAAGCTGATCTTCAAATTCTGACTCACAACAAATCAAAATTCTTCGTAATTGGTGACTTCAATGCCAAACACCGTTCATGGAATAATGCTCAAAGCAATTCCAACGGCAAAATTTTATTTGAAGATTGTTCTGCGGGATATTATACTATTCAATACCCCAATGGCCCTACTTGTTTTTCTTCCAGTCGAAATCCTTCTACAATTGATTTAGTTTTAACGGATTCAAGTCAGCTGTTTGGCCAATTGGTAAATCATGCTGACTTTGACTCTGATCACCTTCCTGTGACATTTGAAATCTCACAAGAAGCCATTTATAATCCAACCAGCTCTACTTTTAATTATCATAGAGCTGATTGGGATTTATATAAAACATATATCGATAGGAATTTTGATGTTGATATTCCTCTCGATACCAAAAGTGATATTGACAATGCGCTCGTATCTTTGACAAATTTAATTGTCGAAGCCAGAGTCATTGCAATTCCGAAATGTGAAGTTAAATTCAACTCCATTATTATTCAGCTACTGATCCGTCTTAAAAATGTGAGAAGAAGGCAATACCAAAGAACTCGCGATCCCGAATTGAAAGTTATTTGGCGAAATTTGCAAAATGAAATTAAAAAACGTTTCGCTATTCTGAGGAATACCAACTTTGAGAATAATGTCTCGAAGTTGGATCCCAGTTCAAAACCCTTTTGGAAATTAACGAAAATTCTTAAAAAACCTCAAAAGCCAATTCCAGCGCTTAAAGAGGGAAATAAAATTTTATTAACAAATGGCGAAAAGGCTCAAAAACTTGCTCAGCAGTTCGAGAGTGCCCATAATTTTAGTCTAGGTCTCACTAGTCCAATTGAGGATGAGGTTACACGAAGCTTCGAAGACATTCTCGATCAAGATAATATTTTTGACCCTTCTTTGGGACCCAATTTGGATGACGTGAGATCTCTTACTAGACAATTTAAAAATATGAAAGACCCGGGTGCTGCTGGTATTTTCTACCTACTTCTCAAACCACTTCCTGAGAGCTCTTTATCCTTTTTGGTTAATTTATTTAACAAATGTTTTCAATTGGCATACTTTCCAGATAAATGGAAAAACGCCAAAGTTGTTCCAATTTTGAAGCCGGACAAAAATCCAGCTGAGGCTTCTAGTTATCGCCCAATCAGTTTGCTTTCTTCAATAAGCAAACTGTTTGAAAAGATTATTTTAAATAGAATGATGGTTCATATTAATGACAATTCTATTTTGCTGATGAGCAATTTGGTTTTCGCCATGGGCATTCAACCACTCATCAGTTATTAAGAGTTACGAACTTAATTCGGCTCAACAAATCTGAAGGATATTCGACTGGAGTTGCTCTTCTTGGTATAGAGAAAGCATTTGACAGTGTTTGGCATGAAGGTTTGATTGTAAAATTGATGAATTTTAATTTTCCTCTGTACACTATTAAACTTATCCAAAATTATTTATCAGATCGCTCACTGCAGGTAAACTATCAGAATTCTAAATCTGATAGATTACCTGTAAGAACTAGTGTCCCCAAGGCAGCATACTGGGGCCCATTTTGTATAACATTTTTACTTCTGACTTACCTGATTTACCACCAGGGTGTCAAAAATCTTTGTTTGCAGATGACACAGGTCTCTCAGCCAAAGGGCGTAGCCTTCGTGTCATTTGTAGTAGATTGCAAAAAAGTTTGGATATTTTCTCCACTTACTTTCAAAAATGGAAAATTTCCCCGAATGCTTCCAAAACTCAGCTTATAATTTTCCCACATAAGCCGAGAGCTTCTTATTTGAAACCTTCTAGCAGACATATTGTCACTATGAATGGGGTTCCAATTAATTGGTCTAGCTAAATATTTAGGACTTCTGCTAGATCAAAATTAACTTTTAAAAATCACATTGAAGGCCTTCAAGCCAAATGTAACAAATATATTAAGTGTCTATATCCACTTATAAACAGAAAATCAAAACTTTGTCTTAAGAACAAACTTTTGATTTACAAACAAATTTTTAGACCTGCCATGTTGTATGCTGTGCCAATATGGACTAGTTGCTGCAATACCAGAAAGAAGGCACTTCAGAGGATTCAAAATAAAATTCTGAAAATGATTCTGAAGTTGCCTCCGTGGTATAGTACCAATGAACTTCATAGAATTTCTAATATTGAGACATTGCAACAAATGTCCAACAAAATAATTTCCAATTTTAGACAAAAATCGTTGCAATCTTCTATTGCAACGATTAACTCCTTGTACCCTTAGTATAAAATAGGTTAAGATTAGTTCAAGTTGAAAACATTGTAATTCCTACATGGTTCAATTCAACCAGAGGAAAAATTCTAACTGCCAGAGGCAATTGAAATGTATTAATAATAACTAAAAATATAACATAGCAAATAAGGATGATAGTGTTAAGAGAACACGGAACACCTAGTCTAAGAGATGAATGCATGTATTAGATAATTAGCAAATAAAATTAGTTAAAAAAAAAAAAAAAGATTATGTGTGGGCACGTTGTATTTGCGCCATTTCTGCAATACCTGACGTATGGCGAACACATGGTCTGTGGTAGAGCGTTCACCCACAAATCCCGCCTGGTACTGCCCCACGAACTCTCTTGCAATTTTTGGGAGAGTACCTTGTAGGCGGCGTCTACTACAATCCAGCTTATCGCCCTTTTTGTAGATGGGACACATGACACCTTCCATCCATTCCTGCGGCAGAACCTCCCAAACCTTGGTAATCACCCAGTGCAGCGCTCTAGCCAGTGCCTCACCACCGTGTTTAAACAGCTCTTCTCGTAGTTGGTCAACTCCAGGGGCTTTGTTGTTTTTCAACCGGCCGATCTTCTCCTGGATTTCCTGGAGATTCGGAGCGGGAAGTCGCATGTCCTGCGCGCGTGCTCCTAGGTTCATTACCATACCGCCACCGTTGTCTGCCATATCGCCATTCAGGTGCTCTTCGTAGTGCTGCCGCCACCTTTGGATCACCTCACGCTCGTTTGTAAGAAGGTTCCCGTTTAAGTCCTTACACATATCGGGCTGTGGCACGTGGCCCTTACGTGAACGGTTCAACTTCTCATAGAACTTTCGTGTGTTATTAGCGCGGTACAGTTCCTCCGTCTCTTCACGACTTCGATCTTCCTGCTGACGCTTTTTCCTCCGAAAAATCGAGTTTTGTCTGTTCCGCACCCGTTTGTATCGTGCCTCGTTCGCCCTCGTGCGGTGTTGCAGCAATGCTGCATGCTGCATTCTTCTCCTCAACTAACTGCTCACATTCGCCGTCATACCAGTCGTTTCTCTGATCCGGAGCCACCGTGCCTAGTGCAGCGGTTGCGGTGCTTCCAATGGCGGATCGAATATCTCTCCAGTCATCTTCAAGAGATGCTGCGCCTAGCTGCTCTTCCGTTGGGAGTGCCACTTCCAGCTGCTGCGCGTAGGCTTGGGCTAGTCTACTGTCTTGTAGCCGCCCAATGTTTAGCCGTGGCGGACGACTCCGACGCGTGTTGATCACCGTCGAGAGTTTTGAGCGCAGATATACTGCAACGAGGTAGTGGTCGGATTCAATATTCGCACTGCGGTAAGTGCGTACGTTCCATGGTAAATCTTACCCCGTAACAAACCACGCAAAGGCGTTTACCCAGCATTACGGGGACGAAAGCAAAGAGTGGAAATGGGTACCTACAAATATGAATTGTGCAGACGAAGCCACAAAATGGGGTAAATGACCCAGTCTTTCTTCGGAAGGGAGGTGGTTCCAAGGGCCGGAGTTTCTGTACCGTACCGAGCAACACTGGCCGCATCAAAAATGCAAACAGAACATGATCACCGAAGAAGAACTTCGAACCTGTTTTGTTCATGGTGTTCAGAATTGTGAACCTACAGTAGAACTCGAAAGGTTCTCCAAATAGACACTACTAGTGAGATCGGTTGCTTCAATGGTGCGGTTCATCAACAATGCTCGAAGAAGTAAAGGTCGACGGATTGTAACGTCGCTGAGCTCTGAAGAAATTGGAATTGCGGAAACTATTATATGGCGGCTTAGTCACCAGGAATCATATCCGGATGAGGTCTCTCTCAAAGATCCTCAAAGATCTCCAAGTTATCTTCTTACATAGATAAAAATGGATTACTGAGACAGAATTGATGTATTGGCGCGGCAACAAACACCGGATTTGACACGAAATACCCCATTATACTATCGGCGTATCTCCTCACGACGCTCCTACTTCTAGATCACTACCACCGCACGAATCATCACATAAACTACAGATTCTACAGATTTTCTACATTTCTTATCTTCGGGCAGCCGTTCGGAAAACCGCCAGATCATGCCAGTGGTGCAAAATAAATAATTCACAACCAACTACACCAAAGAAGGCACCACTACCTGCTGCGAGATTCGCATCGTTCGATCGCTATGTTCGTATGTTGGTGTGGATTATTTCGGTCCAGTTCTGGTGAAAGTAGGACGTAGTCTCGCAAAGCGGTGGGTCGCCCTATTTACGTGTTTAACTATTAGGGCAGTGCACCTAGAAGTTGCGTATACTCTCAGCACGGAGAGCTGCATCACCTGTTTCCGACGATTCATCGCACGCCTAGGGGCACCCTTGGAAGTCTACACTGACAACGGTACCAACTTCCAGGGGGCAGAAAGGCTGCTTAGACAGCAAATCAGTGAGAATATGGTGGAGACATTTACTAACGCCAAGACTAAATGGGTTTTCAACTCTCCTTCGTCTCCACACATGGGTGGAGCATGGGAGCGTATGGCACGCTCCGTTAAGGTCGCTATTGAGAGTATAGACACTGGAAGAAAGTTGCACGACGAGGGTTTCCTAACGTTGCTTGCGGAAGCCGAAGGTATTGTTAATTCCAGGCCTTTAACGTACCTACCATTCGGCCAAATATCCTATTCGGACAAATGTCTTATTCGGCAAAATGACCTATTCGACCAAATAACCATTTCGGCCAAATGACCCTTTCAGGCAAATGACCCTTTCGGCCAAATGACCTATTCGGCCAAATGACTCAGCCAGATGGGTTTCGGCCCAATGGTTTGTTCCGCTAAGGGTTGATATATTTTTTAATGGTTCATGGCCTATTTGATCCAGGAAACCAAATAAGATTAGCTTTCAATTACTGTTTCGTTTCAGGTCATCCAAGTATTCCCTGAAAAATAGGCCTTAAGGTCTACACGCGTAACCAAAGGGTTGGCATCTTTTTTTTTCAAAAGATTCATGCCCTATTTTATCCAGGAAACCAAATTAGAATTGCTTTCAATTATTATTCCGTTTCAAGTTATCAAAGAATTCTCTGGAAAAATAGGACTTGATGTCTACACGCCACGTCTACCAAAGGATTATTCTCCCTGTTTAAAAATGGTTCATGCCCTTTTCAATCAATAGAAAAAAAAAGTGATTCGCCTTCAATAACTATTCCGTTCTAGGTCATCCAAGAATTGCCTAAAGTATAGGCCTTAAAGTCTACGAATTGGTTCATGCCCTGTTTTATCTGTTTAATCAAAATGGATACACCGTCAATAGCTGTTCCTTTCCAGACATCCAAGAGCTCCCTGGAGTATAAGCCATAAGGCCTACGTGCGTTCCTAGATCGCTTATATATTTTTCTAAAAATGTTCTTGCTCTATTTAATCCATGAAATCATATTGATTACGCCTTCAATAACCTTGCGTTTCAGGTCATCCAAGATTTTCCTGGCGTATAGGTCTTGGTTCATGCCCTTAGTAATCCATAGAACCATTTTTGAGAAGCATTAAATAAGAAATCAAAACCTACTTAATTTAAATAATCACTAAAAGCACGTTGAATTCCTAAACGAAAAAAATAAATCTTTCGTCATGCGTTCTGACTCCAATTTTTGAAAATCTTGGGTGGCCTGAAATGGAACATGCATTCAATTCATATCAAATTTGGTTCAAATGATCTCTAATAGCATGTTGCATTTCTTAATGGAGCAAATAGATCTTTCGTACCACGTATTGACCTTAACGCCTGAGCTAAAATTATTGGAATTCTTGAATGTCCCGGAATGGAACGTGCATTCTATTGATATTCTATTTGTTTCTTATGATCGTTAAGAGCATATTGCATTCCTGAAAGAAGCAAACAGATCTTTTATTATGCGTATTGACCATGAGGCTTGAGGCATGTACTCCAGTTCTTGGAATGCTTGGATGACCTGGAATGTAACATATGAGACTTGAAAACCTGATCTCCAGGACCTATTGGAAGACCTAGAACATATGATAATAACATATCCAATTTGGGTCTTTGGATTGCTATGATTATGAATAGTATATAAAATTGTTATAAGTGAAAAACTAGTAAGTTAAGCAAACATTCTTTTTACGTTATATTCTTTTTACGTCCCCCCATTAGTAATGTGAAATGAGAATGAGTGTATTCAGATTTTGTGAGGTTCGTTGCTTGTGAATTTGCCTTTTAACCCATTGAAGTCACTCACATTTTTTTCTGTACACATTTCCACAATTCAAAAGGTCGGAATATTATTTAAGGTTTGTCTGTTACCTAAATGTCTGTCTATCAACTCTAAGGTGGTTTACAAGCAGACATGTTGATTAACAAATTTCACCGCCCAGAATACCCTTTCAGTATTTTTTATCAACATTCCTTATAAACAATTTGTAAAATAAACTCCAGAATCAGGGTATTTCTACGGTAAGTTTATTCACGTTGACATTATATGCGCAAAAATAAAAATCTCGACGAGTAGCCCTCACCGAAGAACCATATCGCAAATTCCTTTGCTGGAAACCAACCGTTGACAAAGCACAAACGATATTCCCCAGTTGTGCGTCGTCATCATCAGCACGGTCGGTAGCATCATGTTGTTATGGTCTCAATTCTGGTGCCGGGCAAAATTGAATTCCACTTCCCAAGCTGCATTCTGCACTGCATGCAGGCATGCTTACGGAAGACACTTGCTAACCCCAATTTCACCACTCTGGAGCGAAACTGGATGCGCATAAGTGTACGAAACATGAACCATCAGACAACCGCGCATATGGTTTTGCCGCTGGAGAAAAATAAAACCCAAAATCATGCTGGTAGTGTGTCGAAACGTGACTTTCTACGCCTCCAGACGGGGGATCCGGGTTGGAGTTCTTTGCTGCCAGAATTCCGAGGCAACTATATTAGACGCCGGGAGTAAAAAAAACGCTACTCTTTCGCAAACACAATTTTCGCCAATAGAATTAACCGCAGTGAAAAAAGGCGGAAGATTAAAACATATACGTTACAAGGAAAATTATTTTTTATGGAATTTTAGAATCAATTTTACTTTTAGATCTTTTACGTTAGCCAGGTGCTCAGGACTCATGAGTAAGTAGTCACCGGCGGTCACCAATGCACAGTGAACTCAAGTTGACCAATCGTACATCTAATTTCCATTAATTAAGAATGTGATGGCTTACAAAATATTCTACTACCATGTTCTACACCGGGAGCTCGTTTCACATAGCTTCTGCTAACCGCTCAATGTAAGTAAATTTTACTCAAAACTGTTGATCTTGCTTGTACCCCGGGAAGTTGTTGGACCTGACCACTGTAAAGTATTGAATTGATCTGCTTAATCTTCAAGGATCTATTCCTAATGCTACAATTATCATCTCAGGATTTACACCAAACTATTCGCCTAAAGACGCTTTTTCTTCAATATCAAACGTTTCGATCAATTCAACCAACTGTTGCATTGTGGATGGATTAACTACTTTATTTCAAGCCATTTAGTAACGCTGCCAAAGTAGAAACCAAGTGGTTGTGTATTTTTTTTTTCATACGAACTATGCATGCATGTTCGCCGGTATGCGACTGAAACATTTTACACATTCTGTGCAGTCGCATTAGAAAGAAACCAACGAGGAATGTCTCCCATCGTTTCGGTTAAGCTCTTCTGGGGCTGCCGCTGCTGCTGACAGAGCGGTTGACCTGTCACCAACAGCGGCCAGCATTCTCAGCACTCGGCGACATTTGACCGGTTGATGTTTGCGGCGTTTGTTAGTTGGTACCAGGATAGAAAACTAAAAAAAATGAAATTTAGATTCACTATGCCGGCACGAGGTAGTCGCAAAATGACGTGACAAGTGTATGAGCAGTGCGCACATAGTATCTAAACTGATATCTACTCTACATTACAGTAGAATACAGATGGAGAGCTTTGGTGAACCTGATGTGGGTACGCAATTCATGGACGATGTCCAGAGCGATGTGACAAACAACCATGAAGACATGCAGCTAGCGGAGATGTACGGTGGCGGAACTTTTCGGTCTGGTTTATGGTGTGGAATGCTTCGGTAACTATTAGTCGTTTTCACTGCGGAGACATTTTGTCTGTCTCGTGCTGTCTGTCAGTCGGGAAATTTAGTTGGCCATGACTAACTTGGAAAATTGTTCTAACGGGACATTGTTTGCAGTGTATTAAATTGAATGAATATCAGTTCGCTGGAAAGTGGTTGACTGAGTATCAAATCTGGTGATTAGTTTTTGTCGTTAGATAGAAAGTAAGGTGAGTTTGTACATTTTGAATTAAGTCAGACGTTGAGAGTCAAACAGTCATAGATCCGAACTGCAAAGGGTTTTTTCACAAATTACATAACGCTAGATTTAATAATTTTAGACCCCCACCCCCCAGTGAGGAGTTCAGCTTCACATCAACCAAGTATTGGAGACAGATTTGTAGCGTGGATTCCCGGCGCCCTTGGAAAAATTTTGTTTTGAACGCCCCTCTAACTAATTAAAAATGATTGTACCCCGTTTGGCATCAAATCATTTGGCATAATGCCGTTTGGAATAATTGGAACGAAACCGATCTGGCCAAAAGAGTCATCCGGCCGAATAGGCCATTTAGCCAAAAGGGGCATTTGGCCAGAAGAGTCGTTTGGCCGAAATGGTCATTTGGCCGAAAAGGTTATTTTGCCGAAATGCCCATTTGGCCTGAATAGGACATTTGGCCGAATATGACATTTGGTCGAATACGACATTTGGCAGAATAGATCATTTCTCATTTCTCGCTGTGAAAAGTTAGAAGCGCGAAGTGAGTAGTGAGACGTCTCATAACTCACATCGCGCTACTCAGTTTTTACAGTGAGAAATGAGGAGTGAGTGGTGAGACGTCTCATTTCTTGCTCCTCCACTTCTCACTGTGAAAAATGAGTAGGGAGATGTCTCACTACTCACTTTTCACAGTGAGTAATGATAAATAAGAAGTGAGTAGTGAGACAACTCACTTCTCTCCCCTCATTTCTCACTTCTCACTGTAAGAAGCTCAAATGCAACAGATGTTCACCTTCGTCTCATTTAAATAACCCTGGAGAAAAAACGGGCATCGCATCTTATGCTAGAAGTTTTTTTTGCGTTTTTAATGAGGGAAGGAGGAGAATGTAGGGTTTGAGTAAAATGCCTTCAACGTGTGTTTATAAAATCACACTTCAGCGTGTCAATCGGCGAGCAGCAAGCCATGACTCTTCTTGTCAGATCTCCGCGGCGTGCACAGGCTTCCACGCTGAGTCACTGTCATAATATCGTTCCGGCTATTTAGGGCCATACACTATGGGTTTCTAAGAGTGCATTCTAATAGGTTGTTTTGGATGACAATAATGCTTAAAATTCTTTTTACGTCACGTGCCGCAAAAAGAGGGACGTAGAACGAAGTAGCGTATACAAAGTGCCGTAAAAAGTGGGTTTAGTGTATATGCAAAATGATGTATTTTTGTTGATTGTTTTGTTGATGTTTTACGTTGGGGACTGATATTAAAAAGCATCAATGAAAAATGTTGATTCGGGTTGACATTAACTATGTTTTACGGCTTCGTCCTAGCCACGCGCACCGCTAAATTAAGCCTGACGCGTTGTGGGGACTGAGGCTACTGAAAAAATAGCAAGTATGGCAGCTGGACTGCAAACAACGAATATAATGTGAAGACTGTTCTTAGGTGTGATTTTTCCTTCATGTGGTTGAGTGACGAAGCAGAAAGAAAAGATGTTGCATTCTATGAAGCTATCAGGAAAGGGGTATGTGTGCAACAAGTAAAAGTCAAGTCGCTATACATATGTATGGTTCTGGCTCCAGTCTCATGACCTGCAAAGGGAACTATTGCTGTTGCTTGGAGCAACAAGTGAGCAAGAGAGGGTGATCAAAGCATTTCTAATAGTGATTTGTGAATAGTTTCGATGCATAAAAGAAGAAACAGTATAACAGTAATTCGTCTTAGACAGTATAACAGTGTTGTAGTGCTGATCTTGAAATGCAATGCTATAGAACGTTAGGGTGAACAAAAAATTGAGAAATGCATTGTGGCTACAATATAATATAATGGGTTGGTATATAACGACTGTTTTTACTTGGATATCAAAACAATTTGGAAACGTGCGGTAAGTTGATGTTTTTTTTTTCTTCTTTTTTTTAGTTTGGGGATTTTTTCAATAACTCGAGATGGCAGCTTCCAACAAAACATCTGTATTTTTGCCTGAAATACAGATTACATTAGAAATACAAAAAATTCCAGGTGACGGGGGATGCCTGTTTGGATCTATACTGCATCAGTTATTTGAGATCCAACCTTTCGATCAAAATTATCAAGAAGCTGTGAAAGCTCTCAGATATTTGGTAGTAAAATATATTAGGCAGAATCTCAATCGTTTCATCCAATTTATCTGCCCGGAAAGTGCCAACCGACAAGACGTAGAGAAATACTTGAACGGTTTAGAAAAAGGAGTAACATGGGGAGGAGAAGAAACGTTGGTAGCGATCTCTGATATTTTCGAATCTCAAATTGTTGTAGTGCAAAACACGTCTATAATTCAAATAGGGAATGCTAATACGCTGAATGTTGGGTTTTTTATCATGAATATGGGGAATATTCGGGAAGTGATGCGGTTAAAAATCACTACGATAGTATTATAAAATGCATCGATGGAGGCTCAACTATTCTGTATGTGCCTAGGATCCCGCATCAACAATGGGAGACCAGAATGCAAACTATCACTGCACGCAGTGGGGAACAGTTCAACCTATTTTTCTTCGAAAGGACCAATGATTCACGGTATTTGGCAGTACAGCATCAATTTAGAACTGGTGACATTCTTCCAATGGGCCTTCGAGCCAAAATTCTTCGTTATGAGTTCGATGAATTTTCTGCCCGCAATAGAGAAGGTATTGAATCCAACGCTGAAATAGTACGAAACAACGGTATCGACGTAGAGTCCTGGAAATTTTTCTTCACCATATGTAATGTATTGATCAAAAAGGTACTAGTTATTGACTTACTTGGAAACCAACTATTAGACTTTTCTCCATCTCATCAAAGAGCAAATTTGGCGCAAAGGATCACTTTATGTTATGATGCAGAGCATTGTCTTATTGGGAGCTGTTTGCGAACAAATAAGAGAAAGTTAATCAATGATGTTGAAGCTGGACTAGGGACCCCTTATCCAGAGCCCAACTATACTGCACAAGATAAAATTTCCGATAATATCGACAATGACTACTGTGTTGTTGCGTCATGGAATGTGAGAGGTTGCTGCAGAAGTGAAAAAAGAAACTATATCGATAAGATCCTTTCGGAAAACAACGTTCACATCGCCCTTTTGCAAGAAGTGAACACTGAATGCACTTCAATCCTGACGGATAACTTTAATTGGCACGTGCAAAAAGCGACTGGAAACAAACAAAGAGGATTAGCGGTACTTACAATGAAATCAGCAGGAATAATTATCTTGAGCAATGAAAGAGTCAGTAATAACGTAATGAAAATAAAAATTTCAATTGGAGCAGGGAAAGCGAGCCGACAATGTATTATTTTCAATGTGCATGCACCTAATACGGGGCTATCCACATTCTTAACTGAATTGGGAACCGCACTCATGAAGTGTGAACATCTGAACGAAGTTTTAATATGTGGGGATTTTAATGCCCAGTTAGGCAAAATGGATATAAGTTTGAATGAAAAACATCTAATCGGAAAATTTGTAGGACACGCCAAGTCAAACGAAAATGGAAATCAAATGAAATTTTTTATGCGTACACACAACCTGGCGGCACGGAATACTATGGCACATTCGTCATTATTGATAACAAGGACATGCAAGGATAAAGCTTCACAAATTGATCACATATTGAATACCATCTCCTCCAAAGTTTTCGTAAAGAAATTGAGAGGGCAGCTGATAGAGGAATTTCCAAGTGATCATAAGCTAATTACATTTAGGATTCATATTAGGAAAAATCCTCTTTCTACTGTCGAACAAAGAGCTTTACGGGTCGGTGAGAATAATACGAATTTGCCGATCACTTGGGACGTGAAATTATTACAAGATGCTGTCTTCAGGAAGAAATACCAAGAGCAATTGGCAAGTGTAAGGATCGATGTTGAAGACCCGTCAATATCAACCTCAGAAGGGTGGGATCGTCTTGCATGCAAATTACAATCGGCTGCAAAAAAGTCGATTCACAAATATGCAAAAATTCCAAAATCTCAAAGACAGAGATTAGCTTTGGCTAAGCTGAAAAAGTGTCTATTCTGGAAAAATCGGTGTCCTTTCAATAAACGTAAGCTCCAGAACTTTTACGACGCAGAACGCAACTACAGGATCGATTGTGAAGAAAAGGAAAAGGAAGAAGAATTCGATTTTTTCGATAATCTAAAGCGTTTCAAACCTGGAGAAAGGATTAACAGAACATTCAAGTACATAAAAAAGTTCAAGAAAAAGAAACCTTCAAGGAACATAGACATCTCACTAAACCATTTTCTGGAACCACCATCCATTAACCTGCTCCCACAGTTGATAGAAAATACAAGTCAAGAATGTGATCAAGAATATATACCAGACACTGCATATATAGACACGATTCTAAAGGGCTGTAAGAACGGAAAAGCGGCAGGATCGGATGGAATCCAAGGTGAATTGCTGAAAAACGCAGACAGAAGGAACTCTGGAAGAATTTAAAATCTGCTGAAACGAGTGTGGATTGAAAACAGCATCCCAGATGGCTGGAGAAAAACTCTCGTCGTTCCTATTCCTAAAAAAAGGCAACCGAGGAATGTTAAAGATTTCCGAAAAATAGTGTTAGCTAGTGTAGGTTATAAAATTTATACGAGCTGGCTACTGGGAATCCTGACACAAAACACGATGCCTATAGGAACACATCAGGCAGGCTTTCTTAATCAGCGTTCCACAATGGATCACATTTTCACAGCGCGTAGAATTCTTGAAGAAAAGTGGAAATCAGAGATGATCTTATTGTGATGGCTTTGGATTTAGAAAAAGCTTTTGATAATGTAAGCTTAACGGCACTCCCTGAAATATTATTAGCTAAAGGGGCGCCAATAGAGATTGCCAACAGAGTTATCAATTGTCTAAATTCGGAAGAACAACAGATCTTATGGAACGGCCAGAAAACAGCACCTCAATTCAGATCAAAAGGAGTGAAACAGGGATGTCCTCTTTCGCCTTACGTGTTTGACCTACTAATTGAAGAAGTGTTGATCACGGTGGAAGACGAGTTGGACGGATTTTTAAAACTCAACCAAACAGGACGACTCAAGTTTCCAATAATTCTGGTATATGCAGACGACGTCTTGATCATTGCAAGATCAGTGGAAGAGCTAAACAAGCTGCTGCCTGTGTTGGAAAATTACTTGGGGGAAGTGAACCTTCATCTGAACATGGAAAAAAGTCAAATAATGGTTAGAACACCTCTTGGGAAAGCGCCTACAGAAATAAAGATCGGCGAACGCGTTTTGAAGACATCATCCTGCTTGTACTATTTGGGTATTCCAATCACGGAGAAGTTAAATCGCCAGTTGACAACGAGGAAGCGTTCCAAAGATGCAGTCATTGCATCGAAAGTCATCTTAGAGTTTATTAAGGAAAGGAAACCATCTAGAAAACTTGGAACCATTCTATACGAAACTGTGGTAGCCCCAACAATGGTTTACGGAACACAAGCAACAGTACTTACAAAACGTTCCCGGCAATCTCTACGAAGATATCAGAAGCAAATATATGGTCAAATAGAGGGAATGTGCAAGGAAGACAATTCTTCAAATACCTGTGACGGACCAAGATCTATTACAAAATGGATTCGAATTCTTCAGCTCAGGTATTGGGGACACATAGTACGAAGACCAGATAATCATCTGCTCAAGCTTGCAGCTGAATATAAACTACCTCACAAGAAACGTGGTCGACCAGCTTTCACGTGGTGGGACTCCATCGCCGACAGTATGTGGAGGTTCGAAAACATAAGTGTGGATGAATGGTATGAGTTGGCCGAAAATAAAGAACGATTTGAAAATAAACTGAAAGAACTATACAACTTGCCAGAGTCAGAATCAGAGGATCAATGAGTACCGATAAATTTTATATAATGATTCAGTTATGGTGAATTATTTTTAATCCTAGAAGCTTTATGTCCTTTATGTCAATGTTAAACTGTATAAAGATTATTAAAAGGTAGGCCGTAAATACTAAACATTTAAAATGTGTTTGTTTTTCTCTCTTTGGTGACGTTGACGTATTTATTCCAAGGTATTTACTCGCACTGTTTTCGGTCCATATAAAGACTCTTTCTAGATCGTTGCTCATCAACCTGATGTGATTCAATGCCAACATGTCTGGATTCGGAAGACAAGACAACAACGAAGTGTGTTTCTCATACCTACGGTGCATCGATTCAACTGCCAACGAGCAACAAGGAGACGCAGTTCATCTGATTCATCTTTACGTCGGTCCTGCTGCACCTGATATATGTTTACTCCGAATCCTTACCCTACTAATACAATCCCTGTTTTCCCGTAACATTTATGAGAGGTCGTAGAGTTCTCTGCATCTCTCTCAAGTAAATGTTGAACTAACATTCCTTTCCCATCCTCACCAGTTGCAAGGACGTGGCCAGGACTATTCAGGGCTGTTGGAACAAGCAATATCTTCGCCTAAGAGTTAATAATTAACCCCAAATTATTACCTATCCAAAAACGGGTGGAGCGTTTGCTTTGCTCTTAACAATGGTCTTGAGTAGTACCACCTACGATATTGTGCAACTTGGGCAATGCTAATGCTAATGCTAATGCAAAATGATGTATTTTTGTTTTCGCGAAAAATCGCTTGAACAGTGTTTTTTAAGACTTTTACTTCATACAATAAGAAGTTATGTACGAAATGTGTGCTCAATACCCTGACAAATTCAATTATAAATTATGGCAAGAAATAAATGATTGGCATTACATCCCCACACTGGGACAGAGCCGCCTCGCAGCTTAGTGTTCATTAAGCACTTCCACAGATATTAACTGCGGGGTTTCTAAGCCAAGTTATCATTTTTGCATTCGTATATCATGAGGCTAACACGATGATACTTTTATGCCCAGGGAAGTTGAGACAATTTCCAATCCGAAAATTGCCTAGATCGGCACCGGGAATCAAACCTAGCCACCCTCAGCATGATCTTTCTTTGTAGCCGCGTGTTTTACCGCACGGCTAAGAAGGGTTTCATCCAGAATACACTAATGCATTTCGAATTACATTCCGCTAGGAGTTGACCATCCTAGCTCGCAATTTACGGCGTAATTCAGGGGTGGAGCCACCGTTTCCTCTCTTGACTTCTGCCGGGCGAATGCATTTTCTGAATGAAGGGATCATATATTATTGTGCCTTAAACCGAGCAAACGCCTGAATTGAATAAAGGAACTATGTCGTCTTTTAACTTTTGCCGAGCAAACGCATCCTCTGAATGAAGGAATCTCATCTTCCCTTGCCTCTAACCGAGTCAATGCTTGGATTGAAAGAAGGAACCATGTCATCTTTTGCTTTCCACTTTCTGAGCAAATACCTGATTTGGAAGAGAGAAGAATATCGTATTTGGACATTTGCCGGGCAAATGTATCCTTTGAAAAATGGAACCATATCTTCTCTGATGTAACTGTCAGGAAGATGCATCCTTTGAAAGAAGGGATCATATCCTCTTTGGCTTTAAACCGAGCAAATGCCTAAATTGAACAAATGAATAAAATATTCCCTTGTCTTCGCCAAGAAAATGCATCCTTTGAAAAAAAGGAACTATATCTTCCCTTTCCTAAATAGAGCTGAATATTGCATACATTGCGAACACAATACAGAATTCGTTAAACACTTGCGATACTCCAAACTGTCCTTGAGCTCAGATCTTAATATTCAAATCAATCAACATGAAGATATTTGATGTCCTCACTAGTTTTATGAGTTGGAATAGCTTCACGGTACGTCATTGCAACATTACAAACACAATACAGAATTCGTTGAACATCTACGACACTCCAAACTGTCCTTGAGCTCAGATCTTAATATTCAAATCGATCAACATGAAGATCTTCGATGCCTCAAATATGTTTATGAGTTGGAATAGCTCCACGGAACTTCGTTGCACCATTATAGACATATGACAGAATTCGGTGAACATCTACGACACTCCAAACTGTCCTTGAGCTCAAGATCCTTATATTCAAATAGATCAACAAGAAGATCTTTGATGTCCCCACTGTTTTAACCAGTTAGAATAGCTCCATGGGACATCGTTACACCATTACAGACACACTACAGAATTCGTTCGATATCTACGACATTCCAAACTGTTTTTGAGTGCATGTACTAATATTCAAAACGATCAACATGAAGATCTTCTATATCTGAACTATATTTATGAATTGGAATAGCTCCACGGGACTTCGTTACACCATCACAGACAAACTAAAGAATTCGTTCGACAACTACGACACTCCAAACTATCCTTGAGTAAAGATCTGAATATTCAAAACAATCAACATGAAGATCTTCGATGTCCCCACTAGTTTCATGAGTTAGAATAGCTCCACGGTACGTCATTACAACATTACAAACATAATACCGAATTCGTTGAACATCTACGACACCCCAAACTGTCCTTGAGCTCAAATTTTATTATTCAAATTGATCAACATGAAGATCTTCGATTTCCCCACTATTTTTACGAGTTGAAACAGCTCCATGGTACGTCACTTCAACATTACAAACACGCTACAGATTTCGTTCGACATTTATGACACTCCAAACTGCCCTTGAGCTCAGATCTTAATATTCAAATCGATCAACATGAAGATCTTTGATGTCCCCACTATTTTTATTTTATAAGTTGAAATAGCTCCACGGGCGTAACGGGGCCCTCCTTAGCCTAGCGGTAAGATGCGCGGCTATAAAGCAAGACCATGCTGAGGGTGGCTGGGTTCGATTCCCGGTGCCGATCTAGGCAATTTTCGATTTGAAAATTGTCTCGACTTCCATGGGCATAAAAGTATCATCGTGTTAGCCTCATGATATACGAATGCAAAAATGTTAACTTGGTTTAGAAACCTCGCAGTTCATAACAGTGGAAATACTGAATACACACCAAGCAGCGAGGCGGCAACATCCCAGTGGGGGATGTAATGCCAATAAGAAGAAGAGAAGTTCCACGGGTTATAGCCACATTACAGAATTCGTTGAACATCTACGACACTCCAAAGTGTCCATGAGTTCAATTCTTTATATTCAAATCTATCAACAAGAAGATCTACGATGATACAGCATGAATTTATCGCCAAAAAACTTGTATGGAGAACGATATCTAGGTAAGATCCATAAAATACGTCATGCAAAACAATTACCATTTTCAACACCCCTCTCCCCTTCGTCACACTCTTGTAATGAACCTCTAGTTCTTTCTTTCGTCACGCTGCTCAGGACGCATCCGTCCCAGTAAGGACGCACTTTATAAATGGACACCCTACACAAATTTCATCAAAAATAGGAGCGTATCTCGAAAAAACAATCACCAGTTACCAGTATATTAAGTATTTTTTTTCGATGAAGAAGATTATTATTGAGAATAATTGATAATTGATACACTGCTTCTAAAAAGTATACCCCAAGTGTGCTGCATGTTTTCAGCAGTGTACCAGTACTTAACATGTCGATTCGAATCTGATTGTTTTTGATGATTTCAGAACTAAAATGAAAGTTTTACTGAAGCGCCTTCTGTTGACGATCTCCCAGAATCACATCAAATGGTTGCAGAGGAGCTGAGAAATAGATTTTTTTAACAACATGTTTTAGATATTAAATTTAATTCATTTTGGGATAAGTATGGTGAAAAGCGTTTGAAGTGAAATTATTCACACGTAAATTACTTTACTCTTACTTATAAATGTTAGTCTTAGTAACAACCACTTTCGTGCGATACTGAAACCAATTATATTGTCGATTGAATGTGTTGCGAGCTTTATTCGGTTCTAGGTACGCAATCCTCATTTATTGGTTAGACTATCATCTCATGATACCCCTTGGTGGTTTCAATGCTTATAGAAATGTTAAACATATCGTACAACGTACGTGATCATATAGAACCTCAAGCTCAAAACTCAATTGCAGTTCTGACTGAGGATACTATAATATGTATAAAATATATAATATGTATAATAAGTTTGAAGCAAGTAAGTATGAGAGTGCCAACGCCTTCGGGGTGCAACTTACTCTAATTCTGATCGATTATGGAGTAGCAACAATTCACATGTACATCCGGTCATCAAGATACGCCGTGGTTCCCGTAGACCAAGCGAAACGAAAGAACAAAAAAAAGTGGATGCAATGTTTGTGATCATAACAACATGCTTTTTTTCGTACGTACGTAAGTACTGTGTAATGATGTCCATTGGAGCAATTCCAACTAACAAGCAAGCTTCAGAACCTATGAATAACTCTATTGGTCTTTTAGACCTCTAATATCTGAACTCATGTATGGTACCGTAGATATTCTGGGAATGTTTTGAAGTACCAGATATTTTGGGAATGTTGTAATTTTTATTTACTGGTGTAAAGATGTCTCATGGGGTTTTTGCAACTAACACATAAGCTCAGTAGCAGTGGAATCAATCTGTTGGTTTTATAGACCCCCAAGATCCGATTTCAAGAATACTAGTGTAATGATGTCCCGTGGGGCTTCACCAACTAACACACAAGCTCGGAAAACTCTGTTGGTCTTGTAGATCTCCAATATCTGAGCTCAAGAATGCTTTGGAGTACCGCAGGAACTCTGGGAATGTTGTGATTTGTGCATACTGGTGTAATGATGTCCCGTGGGGTTGCTCCAATTATCACACAAGCTCAGGACCCTATGGATCACTCTGTTTGTGTTGTAGACCTCCAAGATCTGAACTCAAGAATGGTTTGGAGTACCGTAGCTATTCTGGGAATGTTGAATTTCTTATCTACTGATGTAATGATGTCACGTGGGGCTTCTCCAACTAACACACAAGCTCGGGAACCTATTGAATTACTCTGTTGATCTTGTACACCTTCAAGATCTGAACTCAAGAATTGTTCGGAGTACCGTAGATATTCTGGGAATGTTGTATTTTGTTTATACTGGTGTAATAATGTCTCATGGGGCTTCTCCAACTAAAATACAAGTTCGGAAACCTATGAATTACTCTGTTGATCTTGTAGACCTTCAAGATCTGAACTCAAAAATAGTTTGGAGTACCGTTGATGTTCTAGTAACACTGAGATTTGATAAAAATAGTTAAATTATGTCTCAAGCACCATTTCCAACGTCAAAATAGGATTCAGGCCCCGTAAAACGCTTTGTTGTTTATGTATATCATCAAGATCTGAACTCAAGGAAGGTTTGGAAGTCCTAGAAGATCTCAAAAAAATTGTTTTACCCCATCTTTCAACTTTTTCATGGATAGCATCCGTTTTTGAAGCAGTTTTTCCAAAATTTATGTTGAAACAAGACGAGAAAAAATCCGTATTGAATCGGTTAAAGATGACATAAACCAATCTTTGAACATGGTAGGGCGCTTACCCGGAAGATCTCATCAAACTATATAGAACGACTATTCTCTCTGTTTTAGAGTACGGCTCTTTCTACTTCCTCTCAGCAGCTGATTGCCACCTTATTAAATTGGAACGAATTCAATATCGTTGTTTGCGTATTGCCCTTGGCTGTATGCATTCCACGCATAACATAAGCCTGGAGGTGCTTGCTGGAGGCACTTCTTTAAAGCACCGTTGCTGGGAGCTCTCACTAAGAATACTGATCAAATGTGGAACAAGTAACACACTTGTCTTAGAAAACTTCGACATTCAAGATTTCTGACTTAAGGAGGACTTAAGTCGAGGCTTCATTCGCGTGATGTCGAGGCTTATGTCCAATCATTATTCACTAAACGCACATCTCCACAGGATTAAACTGGTTGATCGCAATATATGTAGGTGCGGAGCCGGTTACGATGACATCGATCACGTAGTTTGGTTTTGCACGGAAAATGACGCCTCTAGAGAGCAACTATTGAATACCCTTGTGGCCCTAAGTAAACAACTTATTGTCTGTCTGTCAAACTGTCTTATTGTTCTGTGTACCATGAAGCTCTGGCCATCCGGAAGATGCTTCCTGAAGAACCATACCTTGAGCACGACGCTACGCTACACTAGTCATGTCAAATACCCGGATGAGCAATTGAAATATCTCAAACCTAAATCCCAACCCCATCCGTCCTTAAATTACGTAATCTAACCTTGAGTCTCCACGAGTATCTTGGTCTATGTCCCTTCCTCGTACTAACTGTAAATAATAATGATATCAATTGTATATATCAAAAAGAATCTCGACTCCGTTAAGTGTTATACACGCCTGAGCCTGTCAAATAAATGCAATAGATATAAAAAGAGGTCGTTGAACTCATATGCTTATTCCGGATGTGTCAAGCTAGATCTATAGGGGACACGGTCAGACAAATTTTCACCTTACCCCGATGTCGTCTGAACATGCTGACTGCTAAGGCAAGACAGAATCTGCGAAATAGGTAATATCTGCATTTTAAATTTAGCGCAACGGCATGTTGCTTGTTAGCGATATGACCCAAGCCAGACATCCTCACAGAGAGGATGTACCGGAAACTTTTGTAACAGCAGCTCAACATATTGTGTCGAAGCTGCAGCGCTGGTGGCGTATTGAATAACTACAGGAGACTACCTTGACGTTCTGGACGTTGAGCTCGCCCTGACTCATTCGTGACAGTTGTTGACTGGGCCTCCTGAGTGATTTAGCGACAGGAGTCTTTTTTATGTCTTTATTAGGGAGACTTTAAGCCCAAGACTGGCTCATCTCAAGCGACAGGGGTCTTCGCGGCTCCTCAATGACGGATATTGCTAGGGCATCACTCAGGATGTCGTGTGTCTTTAAATGGCCTAGTGCGATAGCATCAAAGGGAGCCAGTCTTGATAGTAACCAGTAATATTGCTTATTGCGGGTTTGGGGGATCAGGATTAGTGTAAATGGGTTTCAGATTTATTGGGTCGAGCAGGAACTGAAAGGCCTTCTAATACCCACACTACCTGAGTTTTCTCATCCGGTGTCTGTTTGCATATTTCAATTTGCCCTAGCTCCAGGGAGAATAGGGCCCATTGGACTAAGCTTTGTGAACACACACAATCTCTCTACAGGAACTGTACGAGGAAGTAAGCGACCAACTAATCATCGATAAATCGCTCAACCATATGCAAACTATTTGAAGCCATTCGGTTGTGCTTTGATGATCGTTAACTCAACGAGCGAATCGTACGTGATGTTCTTTTCCTGCATCCTGAAGTACTTTTATAGATTCCATTGACGGTGAAATCACAGAATATTGCTCATTCGGTATGCAAAGGAAGGGGATGATCATGTCCATCCACGTTCCATTCGGTTTAGTATTCAACGGCGAGGTTGGTAAGCCGATATAAGGGCCAATATGTTCTAAAATAGTATGCTTTGTGTACTTAGGTGACAGACAACTATTTCAATCGTCGTTGCCTAATTGTTGTCTAAAACATCAATCAGCATGTAGAAATAAAATATTTTGGGATATCGTATAAAAACTTCCACTAAGCGTACGGCAACCTTAATTTCAAATCTATGCCACTTGACATTTTTGAACCCTTGCCGTGCCGCTATACCACCGACAGTATTCTGTCTCGCACTTGAAAGCATCGAGGAAGTTGTCCCAAAATGTTTCATGCCCCAAATTATGAACGATGAAGACGTCGTTTCTGTTGAGACAGGCACCAATGCACACAATCTCTTCCAAACGTTTTCTGGAGTCTATGCGTGTATACAGCGCTGGCATTATTGTTGATTGCATGCCCATGTGTGCAAAGAATCTAACACGCGGAAACAATAATTCCGAAAAATGGATCGCGTGCTTCACACAACAACAAAACTCCATAGCCGTTCAAATCACTCCTCCAACAACTGTGTTCATTTAGGTCAAGGAGAATCTCTTTTGGAAACCCCTCTCTACCGCAACTAAATTCGCAGCGCTACACTCAAAAAAGCTTCAACGGAACAGCAGCTTTGTTATTGTCTTCAGTTCAGTTCAGTTCCATCGTAGTGTGGCCAACTGGCTGACTGGGTTGCGACGAAGGGGTTCTTTGTTTTGGTCTGATTCTGATTAGAAAAGAGCACTGAGTTTGCTTTAATCGTTCTAATGTGTTTCGTTGAGCAGGTAGACGACGTCGTAGACGTAGAATAGGTTTGTCATCCACTTCGTTTCCCGGCGTTGAATGGGTAGTGGTCCCAAAATAAACCAGCACATTCGTTTCTGGTCTTCTGGTCTGGTCCCAACTTTTGCTTTTTCATTCATTCCCATTCTTCTGTTTCGAACGATACATGCAAGAAGTTGAAAGTGGTTTCCATGGATGACGTCATTCTACGGCGAGATGAAGCCATGTGCTTTGATTTTGTAGTCAGACAGATATGACAAGTTTTAGGTCGAGTGGGATTGAATGATGTTACTACAAGCGTGAAGAACTAAGCAGAATTTTTGTGGTTGAGGCGCAAAGGTTGGAGGCGTTCTCGAGCCTGCATGGGGAAGTGGTGTTTCAAGAAGAAACGAGTTAATTTTTCCGTTTATATTTATATACACTGCCACAGAGCGAGTTAGTCGTCATCATTATGGTTGCTTGCATGATTGGACCACGGAATGTATTTGTTTGACGGCTTAGTGCATCTCAAGTGCTTGTTGTCGCTAACCGTACCATGATGCTGAGAGAGCGGTTATGGTCTTTGTTCTGATGAAGTAATGTGTGACATTGTTGCCAGAAGATCAGATGTTTTGTAATTGCTTTTTTGCTCAAACTTTAAAAAAATACGTCGAATCGGTGTTCATGAAATGCATGAGAAAATCTCTTGCTTATTCAGATAAAATACACACTAAGTGGAAGCTTAGACCCATCACTTCCCTAATGATTTCAACATACAGGCCCTTAGTATATTCAACAACTCAACCAGTTGTTCTAATGTTCGGCAAAGTCGCATTGGCGTTCCATTTCCATTGGGTATGGGTACTTCCTGGTACATTTGATACCGTGCTGATGCCGTTCTCGTGTATTTGAGAGGGTGTAGCCGCATATCCGGGAGGCTTGTCCGCAAGGTTAGGTTTAGTCGGTTTATAGTTAAAATTGATGTCCTCAGAATAAATTTTCATTTTAATATGGTTTCGAGTGAACATTTATCTCAAAAAGTTTCACTTAAAAAGCTAAAAATGGAAACCATTCCGCTATATTCCGGTCAATAAGGCATTTCTGACGTGATCGTCCCCTGTTGTTTATCTTTTGCGTTGGACAATGGAAAATTTAACCAGCCAATATTATCAAGTGATATTTAAGTTTTATACCTGTTTTAGATTTTGTTGCCACAATTCAGCCGCAGCTAAGCCGTCGAATATTTGAATTGTTGTGGGCTGTGGGTTCTCAAGTATGCCCAGCAAGAACATATGGCTCTGATGATACATAGGCGATGAACCAAAAGTTCACATAGTATCGTCTCTTTTTGTTCAATCAAGTTTATATTTGGATGGTTAGTTTTTTTGGTTTCCTATTTATAGTACGTAATTCACCCTAAATATCCAACCAATTAATATCGGCAACACTGCTCTCACCACCAGGGAGAGCACCCCGCTCCTGTATGTGTGATTCATAAACTTGGAAACTTCCTGGTATAGGTGGACGTTCCACTATTTTAACACCATGAACCATCATCATAATCATTGCCGCAACAGCATGTGAAAATAACGCAAAAATGAGAAAAATGAGAGAATGGCTCGTTAAATTTTGCTATTTATACACATCGAAGACTCCGTCCACGATGTGATTTGAATTGTTTGAATGGTGGCAGCGTGGCGGTAATGACATTCCCATCCAGTAGCGTGGAAACCAATTGATTATATTATGAGTCGGGTTTTGTTTGCATAAAGTAATGCGTTTTTTTTTGCTGCCGTCTAAGGCACAATAACTTGCTGGTGTTGTAAACATACACTTACACATGTTAGCAAAGCTTCATGCAGCAAATGCAATTAGAGAGTATGGGATTTATGTTGCAAACATAAGCGATGGCTCCGCACACGATTTTACCTTGGCATGCCAATTTTCTTCAACGACCCTTGCCATGAATAGGGATTTTTTTATTCAACTTCAGAAGGGGACGCACACACGTCAAAGCAAGGGAATCCCTTTTTATGGAGAGTTGTTTCCCTCTATTTGTGGGTGTATGTCCAGTACACTTCTGCCAAGTTGTTGTTATTGTTTGCAGCAGCTATCAAGATGTTTGTTTACCTCTCCTTGAAATATTCCAGCGTCACTGACTCGGAATCGAACTCGTCATAATCGGGCAGAGAATCTCCATCGAAGGACGACTGTATACCGCTCAATCCAAGATGCCTATGATAGTAGTCATCGCTTTTCGCCGTCAGCACTCTTGACATTTCACTTTTTCTATCTTCTTCGTTTTTGACTTGCACGCTTTGAATGCTCACGTTCACTTTCACCTTTGCCTTTTTCTTCAGCACCTTCCGGCCTCTACAATCGTATTTTCAATTACCTAGAAATTTCACGTAATTCAATTAGACCCACTTGCTCATTCAAACTTCCCCGCCTAATTTTCACTAAAAAAGGACAAAATCGGAAATTTTCCCATTGCCTCCATACACAACCATAAAAATATGACAAATGCTTTCTCCCGAAGAACACACTCCTCGTGCACTTAAACTGGTGTTTACACGGTTTCACAACTTATTTTTTCCAGGAAAATGCAAAAATCAAAAAACGGAAAACTTAAAACCCCAAGAATCGTCGTCGAACAATCTTATGAACGATGGCAGTCAGAAAGAATTGATTTTCTCGCCGTCTCATTCCATCCGCCTGCTCCACGCACCGCTCTCTGTTTTCGCTCTCCGATGGTCTGTCTCATTCACCCCTTGACTCGGTCTTGCCCTGTCAGCACCAGACGTGGAAAACACCATCGACTTGCGAAACCACGGACCAGGAAAGGGAACGGTATACCGAGAGACGGGAAGAAAAGCGAAATGCGACCCGAGCTGTACGTACCTACCCGACGAACGCAACAAATCAAAGAAAACCTACCGCGACCGAAGTGCATTCGTAACTGAACGGGCTCCGCAGATGATGTGCAAGTTCATCCCACCGAAGGTGAGCAATCGGAGCTTTCTCTCTATTTTGATTTAGGAAAGAGCGTACTTTATGTCGCGCACCCAGAGAGATTCGTGTTGTTTTCATTGCAAATGTTGTTTTTTCTCCGACCTTGATCAGCTGTTCATGTGTGTGCTTTAGAGAGGTAATTTTCGAAAAAAGTTTTGCATCAAACAAATTGTATTCAACTTTTAAAGCAACTTCCCAGGAGCTTTTCAGTAGTATAGTGGTATAACGAAGCTTTTTTACGAATTTTACCGCAAGAAAAAAGTTTTTTTTTTCTATTTGTCATAACAATACCATAGATGGCGGTAATGTACATGTGCACACGCAAAAAAAAATTGCAGTCGAAACTTCCGAGGGTTATTTTAAGAATATGCACCGATGATTTTCAGCAGCCCACGCGCGCAGTAAAAATCAACTGTGGCCCATGCGGAATATTGTCACATGAACTGAAACAGTGGTAAATTTCTCTGAAACCCTGGTAAAATTTACGGAAATTTCATGGTTGTTTTAAAAACAGAGCGTAGTCTACAAAATAGTAGTTTTCACCACGGATTTTTTTACTGTGTAGGGTAAGACCACAGACAAACAGACATAAAACTTGTGAAATTTTCATCGTTCACTGATTTACTGGCCAATTTAAATTATAATTAGTTGGCCAATCGATCACTCGTGGCGCGCGCATTGGATTTGCTCGAGTTTGACGTTTGCTCACTTCCGCCATCTGGTTAGTGGTTTGCCTAACTTAGTGAAAACAACAGATGTCGCTAAGGTGTTTACGACGATGAATTTCATGAGTGAATGTTCAATGTGTTATGTCTGTTTGTCTGTGGTAAGACGGTAATGCGTTCCACCTGGCCAAAACGCCCCTGTTTGATTTCTAGAAAACTATAACTAACTAAGGGTTTTTAAACGTATAATCAGTTCAAATATTTGTAAGACCATCATCCTGTGTGTTTCAGTTGATTTTTTCGCTGTAGTTTGTTTGGAAAAGACGTTAGATATGAAAGGTTCTTTTTTTTTTGAAAAAAAAAATCTGTAAAACGATTAATCCACTTAAAAGTGAGATAAAAATTTTGCCCTACCAGCGAAACCAGATATGAGCCTAGTGTCTTCAGCAAAGTTGTAGCTGATGGTATTTCAAGCCACTTTGCTAAAGACACTCTATACATATGACTTATGTAATCCGAGATATGTGACATTTTCTGTGGAAGGTCCCTGAAATCAGTTTTTTTAGCATAACTATTGTTCTATGTTTTAGGCATTTTTACCATCTCCTACAAAGTTGTTTGGCTAATAAAAATACACGTTTTTGTAAAACATTGCGAAGCTCTATCTCTTAAAATTGAAAAGTTATTTGAGAAAATGTTAAACACCAATAAATGCCATGATGCGTCTCCGAATTTCCCTGCTGGTATCGTTATCGGCGGTCACCAGTGAGCCAAAGTACACGAATTCTTCAACCACCTCGATTTTGTCACCACCGATACAAACTCGTAGTGGGTGGCTTACATTGACCTCTCTTGAGCCTTTTCCTATCATGTACTTCGTCTTCGACGTGTTGATGACTAGTCCAATCCGTTTAGCTTCGTTTTTCAGTCTGATGTAGGCTTCCTCAATCCTCTCAAAGTTACGTGCCATGATATCAATGTCGTCGGCGAAACCAAATAACTGGACGGACTTCGTGAAAATCGTACCACTCGTGTCAATCCCTGCCCTTCGTATTACTCCCTCCAAAGCGATGTTGAATAGCAGACACGAAAGACCATCACCTTGCCGTAACCCTCTGCGCGTTTCGAAGGCATCCGAGAATGCCCCTGAAACTCGAACTACGCACATCACCCGATCCATCGTCGCCTTGATCAACCTATCAGTTTATCCGGAAATCCGTTTTCGTGCATTAGCTGCCATAGCTGTATCATATGCGGCTTTGAAGTCGATAAATAGATGATGTGTGGGCACGTTATATTCACGGCATTTCTGCAATACCTGACCTACGGCGAACACCTGACCTGTGGTAGAGCGTTCATCCATAAATCCCGCCTGGTGCTGCCCCACGAACTATCTTGCAATTGGTGTTAGTCGGCGGCATGAAATTTGGGAAAGTACCTTGTAGGCGTTCAGCAATATGATTGCGCGGTAGTTGCTACAATCCAGCTTATCGCCCTTTTTGAAGATGAGACACACGATACCTTCCATCCGCTCCTGCGATAGAACCTCATCCTCCCAAACCTTGGTAATTACGCAGTGCAGCGCTTTAGCCAGTACCTCACCACCGTGTTTAAACAGCTCTCCTGGTAGTTGGTCAACTCCAGGGGCTTTGTTGTTTTTCAGTCGGCCGATCTTCTCCTGGATTTCCTGGAGATTCGGAGCCGGAGGTCGCATGTCCTGCACGCGTGCTCCTAGGTTCATTACCATACCGCCACCGTTGTCTGCCACATCGCCATTCAGGGGCTCTTCGTAGTGCTGCCGCCACCTTTGGATCACCTCACGCTCGTTTGTAAGAAGGTTCCCGTTTATGTCCTTGCACATGTCTGTGGCACGTGGCCCTTACGTGAACGGTTTAACTTCTCATAGAACTTTCGTGCGTGATTAGCGCGGTACAGTTGCTCCGTCTCTTCACCGTCTCGATCTTCCTGCAGGCGCCTTTTCCTCCGAAAAATCGAGTTTTGTCTGTTTCGCGCCCGTTTGTATCGTGCCTAGTTCGCCCTCGTGGGGTGTTGCAACAATCTCGCCCAATGCTGCATTCTTCTCTTCAACCAACTACTCATATTCACCGTCATACCAGTCGGAAGCACCGTGCCTAGTACAGCGGTTGCGATGCTTCCAATGGAGGATCGAATATCCCTCCTCCAGCCATCTTCAAGAGAGGCTGCGCCTAGCTGCTCTTCCGTTGGGAGTGCTGCTGCGTATAGTCTTGGACTAGTCCACCGTCTTGTAGCCGCCCAATAATGTTTAGCCGCGGCGGACGACTCCAACGCGTGTTGTCGTTGTTCACCGTCGTGTTGTTCACCGTCGAGAGTTTTGAGCGCAAACATAGAGTAGAGTGGGGCAAGAGTACGCACTTAGTTTTCAATCGATCATGTAGCCCTTATGAAGCAAGCTGCTGCATATCATATCAATGTCGACGATTCGTATACTCTTCCTATATGTTACCCAGTGGCAAACATATTGAAATTATTGTAATTCGCTTTAGAAGATCCCATATTGCAAGACATGTTCAAAACGTAAGAGTGCGCATCGGGTGGGGTAAGAGTACGCATTTTTCCAATCGTGTATTTTAAGTATATATTAACAAAAATACGAGTAAATAACATTTGATTGATGTTTATTGGAAGTATATTATAGAATGTTTAAAGATTCCGTAACTCTTAAATGGAAAGGGGTCCTAGAAATATGAACTTTCATACGAAAAAACTTAGTATTTTATTATATATAAAAAAAACTACAGATACAATTTTATTATTTCGTTTCAGTGCTTTGTTCGCTAAGTCCTTTCTAACACCAAATTACTTATCTTTGAAGGGAGAATTTGTGATAATTTTCGATTTCTGTCCCTTTTTTCTTTGTTGTGGACCTTTACGCTGTGGAACTAGTTTTATTTCGGCCGGAGATACGGATTTGACAACAGATCTTAACCCTTTATAAGGCAGTGGCAACTATATTGCCACCAACAAATAATATGTTTTTCTATTTATTAACAAGAGCTCTACTTATTATTTCACATGTAGTGACTTTATTTGCTTCCTAGTAACACCCCAGATGAATTTGAGCCATAAAAAAATTGAAATGTCAATTTGAGAACAGTTTTTTTACGAACAGATCGTAAGTTTCGAGTGGAAGAAGGATTTTCAGTTATAATTCGTTAAAAAACGACAAAGATATATTTTTTCCCGTTGGTATCAATTATTTTGAATCTCCTGTGTTAGATTACCACGTGATTAGCGTGAAAAAAGCTTTGCCTTTCTGTATATTTGGTTTTTGGATTTTTGACGAAATTGTGTTTTTTTACCAAGGGTCCCGCCTTGGGAGAAAAAACGCGAAAAATTTTTGTTTTCACTTATAATGCGTTTTCTGACTAGGACTCTTCACCAAAAAATGTAACGTACCTTGACTTGACTGGTTCTACGTAAAACCAAATTTTTAAAAATCTTTTTTATATTTTTGTTGTTGCCTGTTTTCCCGCTTGCCGGGCAGTGGCAACTATATTGCCACCAATGTTGTCCCGCTACGCGGGCAGTGGCAACTATATTGCCACCAATGTTTTACCGCTTGGCGGGCAGTGGCAACTATATTGCCACCAATTTTTCAATGTTTCTGAACTGTTTAATGTATAACAAACATACATTTGAGTTTTATACCATGTCAACATTGTGTCCTATTGTTGTTTTTGTTAATTTATTGTTTAGATTCGTCTGCCTTATAAAGGGTTAAAGGTTCACATGCGTACTCTTGCCCCACCCGTTACTGCGTACTTTTACCCCACAGCTCCAAAATTTATTCAGTTAATGGTTTTGACTTCTTGGAAAACCAACCGAATTAATGTTCTGCACCACAAAGTACACTATACAATAGGTTATCGAAATGGTACAATGTTCACCTGATTGAACGTATACATGGTATTGGAATACTAGTTGCGAAAACACAATTATTTTTAACAAAATGGCCAGAAAATTAATTATCTTCATATCTCCCTTGTTGTTTATTCAAATCGTTTACAAAATCACACGACAATAGTTGGTCAGAATACCTATCAAACTGATGCAGTGCTGCTAGTTTATCTTTTTTTAAAACTTCAAAAAATCGAAAACGTACTCTTACCCCACGCGCACTCTTGCCCCACTCTACTCTACTGCTACAAGGCAGTGGTCAGATTCAATATTCGCACTGCGGTAAGTGCGTACGTTCGCGATGTCGGAGAAGAATTTGCCGTCGATTAGAACGTAGTCGATTTGATTTTCCGTTACTTGATTAGGTGAATTCCATGTGGCCTTGTGGATATTCTTGTGAAGGAAGAAAGTGCTTCGAACTACCATTCCGCGGGAGGCTGCAAAGATTATGCATCGTGTGCCGTTGTCGTTCGATACGGTATGCAGATATCCGGTCTGACGGCCGGTCTATACATTTCCTCCCTTCCTACCTGTGCGTTCATGTCACCGATGATTTTGACGTCCCGCAGTGGGCATCCATCGTATGTCTGCTCCAGCTGTGCATAGAAAGCTTTTTTTTTCGTCGTCGGGTCTCCCTTCGTGTGGTCAGTGCACGTTGATGATGCTATAGTTGAAGAATCGTCCTTTTATCCTCAGCTTACACGTCCTTGCGTTGATTGGCTGCCACCCAATCACGCGTTGGCGCATCTTTCCCAGAACTATGAAGCCGGTTCTAAGCTCGTTGGTGGTGCCACAGCTTTGGTAGAAGGTAGCCGCTCGATGCCCACTTTTCCACACTTTCTGTCCTGTCCAGCAGATTTCCTGCAGCGCTACGACGTCGAAGTTGCGGGGATGTAATTTATCGTAGATTATCCTGTCGCAACCTGCGAAGCCTAGCAATTCCATATTCCAAGCTTCCAATCGTGATCCTTAATTCGCCGCCCAGGTCGATGCCGATTGTATCAAGTCGTGTAATCTTCTATGTCGTTCGTAATAAATGTTTTTCTTGCGTTTTAAAAACGGCTTATTAAACCTGCGCAAACCTCCAGTCTCGTTGGGGGTCCGTCGTGTCACGTCTGTTTAGCGTCTCACTTAATACCAGGACTTGGGCTTGTGCGCTTTGGCGGAGCCTACTTGCGGGTACATGCAGCTTTTTATAGAAGTTTAACAGAGCCCACTGTCAAACCCCACCACATCCTAGACAGGCAACATAACTCGCAGATGGCCTGGGGAGGGATCGTCAAGCCTTTGGACCTAGTCCCTGCTGCCCATCATACATAACGTTCCATAATACCGGGCCCAGTTTTGAACCTTGCGGAACTCCTGCGGTAATAGGAACGCTTCTCTGAACGGCGTCGGTCTCGTATAATAGTACACGGTTCTGGAAATAGCTTTCCAAAAACCGGTTCAGGCCCAAAGGCATGCTAAGCCGGCGTAACGAGAGCTCGATGGCATCCCAGTTTGCGCTGTTGAATGCGTTCTTTACATCGAGTGTCACTAACGCTTACTTGATGGGCTATAGCTCTTTGATGAACCTACGCCGAATGGAGTATCGTTCTCCACTGGACCCGATCCTGGGCCAATCGCTTCCAGTCTCCCTGAACATTGAGCGCCCTCAGGTCCTCTTCAACTGCAAAAAGCCATCGTGTACTCGGCCTTCCACGAAGCCTGCGGCCTCTTCCGGGTTCTCTACTAAATATTATCTTCGCTTGACGTTCTTCCGGCATACAAACAACGTGACCAGCCCACCGTAGTCTGCCGTGTTGTATAAACTTAATAATATCCAGCCATTTATACACCTGGTACAATTCGTGATTCATGCGGCGCCGCCAGATACCGTTCTCCTGTGTATTGTCTGCCGAGTATTGTCCGCAGCACTTTACGCTCAAGCACTCCGAAAGCTCTCCGATCAGCCTCCTTTAACGTCCATGTTTCATGGCCCCCTAAAGCCACCGGAAAAATCAGAGTAGTATACAGCGCGAGTTTTGTTTTCGTTTGCAGACTACGGGACTTAAGCTGGTTACGAGGTCCGTAATAAGCCCTATTTGCAGCTGCAAAACGCCTTTTCACCTCACGGGTAACATCATTATTGCACGTCACTAATGTTCCAAGATACACAAATTCTTCTACCACTTCAAATTTTTCACCTTCCAGCACCATTTCGTTACCACTACCACTAATGAACCCACGTTTTGCTGGTATTGATCGTGAGTCCAATCGTCACTGTCTCCCTCTTGAAAGGCACAAAAGCCTCTTCCACGGCACGGCGATCAATCCCAATATCGTCCGCAAATCTCAGGAGCATATGCGATCTTGTGATAATGATACCGCTTCTTTGCACACCAGCTCTCCTAATCGCTCCCTAGAGCGCTATATTGAACAGTAGATTCGAGAGTGCATCACCTTGATTTAATCCATCTAAGGTAACAAATGACGTCCGTTAATCCGCAAGCCGTATCAGTTTCGCCGGAAAACCATGTTCAAGCATAATTTGCCAAAATTCATTCCGTTTCACTGAATCGTACGCCGCCTTGAAATCAATAAACAGATGATGTGTCTGTAAGTTGAACTCCCGGAATTTATCAAGGATTTGTCTCAGGGTAAACATTTGATCCGTCGTTGATCGGCCCTCACGAAAACCTGCTTGGTATTCGCCGACGAAGGACTCTTCAAGCGGTCTCAATCTGTTGAACAGAATACGGGACATAATTTTGTACGCCGAATTAGGGAGGGTTATTCCTCGGTAATTGGCGCACTCCAGTCTGTGCCCTTTCTTAAAGAGAGGGCAAATGAGGCCGTCCAACCAACTTCCTCGTCTTCCCATGTTTTCGACATAATATGGTGCAGAACTCCATAAAGCTGCTGACTGCCATGTTTAAAAAGTTCAGTCGGGAACTGGTCCTTCCCCGCAGCCTTATTGTTTTTCAGCTCTTTACCAGCTTTTTCACTTCATCTAGTGTAGGCGACTCCACAGCTTGTCCATCGTCGCTAATATGTATTCTGTTCACCGATGCACCGTCACTTCCACCTTCAACAAAGTCTCGAAGTGTTGCTTCCACCTGGCAGCCACTTCGGTTTTATCTGTCAGCAAATTCCCTTGTTGGTCGTTGCACATGACGGGATATGGCGCTGTCTTTCACCGCACGCCATTGGCAGACTCATAAAACCTCCGCATATCGTTTTGCTCCATTTTTTCCTGCGCCTCACTAATAACTTGTTCTTCGTACTCTTTTTGCCTTTCTCGTATACAAAGTATACGTAAAGGCTATATGTTCGCTCCAAAAACGAACTTTTTATAGGAGGCCCGGAGACCCATAGTGTTATATACCGATCGACTCAGCTCGACGAATTGGAGTGATGTCTGTGTGTGTGTATGTGTTTGTGTATGTATGTGTATGTGTGTGTATGTGTGTGTGTGTATGTGTGTGTGTATGTGTGTGTGTGCGCAAAAAGTCTAGCTCACTTTTTGGGCACTTATCCTCAACCGATTTGCTCGCAACAAGTTGCATTCAACGCAGAATCCTGTCCCATTGTTTCCTATTGAAAACTGACCCGATCGGACTATGGGCTTAGAAGTTATGGCCAAAATACTTTTTTTCATAAAAAAGCACAATAAAAAGTCTAGCTCACTTTTTGGGCACTTATTCTCAACCAATTCGCTCGCAACAAATTGCATTCGACGCAGAATCCTGTCCCATTGTTTCCTATTGAAAACTGATTCGATCGGACTATGGGCTTAGAAGTTATGGCCAAAATACTTTTTTTTCATAAAAAAGCACAATAAAAAGTCTAGCTCACTTTTTGGGTACTTATTCTCAACCGATTGGCTCGCAACAAGTTGCATTCGATGCAGAATCCTGTCCCATTATTTCCTATTGACAATTGACCCGATCGGACTATGGGCTTAGAAGTTATGGCCAAAATACTTTTTTTCATAAAAAAGCACATTAAAAAGTCTAGCTCACTTTTTGGGAATTTATTCTCAACCGATTTGCTCGCAACAAGTTGCATTCGACGCAGAATCCTGTCCCATTGTTTCCTATTGAAAACTGACCCGATCGGAAGTTATGGCCAAAAGATTTTTTTTCCATAAAAAAGCACATTAAAAAGTCTAGCTCACTTTTTGGGCACTTATTCTCAACCGATTTGCATTCGACGCAGAATCCTGTCCCATTGTTTCCTATTGAAAATTGACCCGATCGGACTATGGGCTTAGAAGTTACGGTCAAATTTTTTTTTTTCGTATAAAAGCACATTAAAAAGTCTAGTTCACTTTTTGGGCACTTATCCTCAACCGATTTGTTCGCAGTTGCATTCGACGCAGAATCCTTTCCCATTGTTTCTTACTGAAAATTGACCCGATCGGACTATGGGCTTAGAAATTATGGCCAAAATACTTTTTTTTTTAATAAAAAGCACATTAAAAAGTGTAGCTCACTTTTTGGGAATTTATTCTCAACAAGTTTATTTATCAACAAGTTGCATTCGACGCAGAATCCTGTCCCATTGTTTCCTATTGAAAATTGACCCGATCGTACTATGGGCTTAGAAGTTATGACCAAAAATCTTCTAGCCTTTCTTGTATACAAAGTATAGGGGAGACTGGGTAGACTTGATCCTCTTTTCTGATTTCCGATGTATCACAGCCAAAAATAAATAAACATACGCGATTTCCACACTGACTCTCTAAGAAATATAGTATTTAACCTTACTGATGTACGACAGTCCTTAAAATATTGTTGTTATTGATACATAATCGATTTTTTAGAGTGCTGTCAAAAGTCTCCTTTTAAAATATTCGGGGGAAATTGATCCCTCTTCAAGAGCTTGCTCTGTTAAAATTAGAAAGGTGCCCTAAGATTTTTTAAATATTTTTCCTTCAAAACAGGCGCAACTTTCGAATTGCTGTGCGTATACATGAACGATTTTTGTTATTGAGTTCGACAGCAAAAGTTATTTTTAAATTTGGGGAGACTTGATCCTCTTTCTATGATATCTACCCAATAAATAATGTTTCCTGCCAACCCTTCATCAAATCTGTCAAATCTACAAAAAATCAGAAGCCAGAGAACAGATTTATATTTTTTTGAATTTTTTCGCCAAATTTTTGTATGGGTAGGCTGACCATACGTACCGTATTTAACGGGACAGTCCCGTTTTTTTACCTTATTGTGCTGTCCCGTCGTAATCTAATAAATCCTCAATTTGTCCCGTTTTTTCATTAATTCTTCCAAAGAGCTCCAAAATATTATTCAAACAAATTCAATATTTTATGCAGGAATCTAAAACCAGATACAAGGAAAGTAAACGAAACCCATCATGCTATGTTATTAGTGTTGCTTTTCATAGAATGCTATTTATGCCGTTATGTATTTAGCATGGATCGACTTTTCTTAAGGTTTTTTACAGTTAATGACAACAGGTAACAACGGGAGATTTTTTCATACAGTTTCATTTCAATGAATTTTTCAAAGGCCTGATTGATTCTTTTCGAAACATTGAGAATCATTCAAAGTCTTCTGAATAATTCAGTATTTTTCTAAATCATCCACTGTAAAAAAACGACGATATTGAAAAAATATGTATACATCAGCTGAACAAGATCGAGTTTAAAGCAGTTTCAAATCGAGGGATTTCGGTTTTCATGTACTTTACGGCTAGTTTACAGATCAGCAGGTTGTCTGCGAATTTCACTTGCATATGTATGAGCGGGATTTATGGGATTCCGTTGTAGAAATTTCCTCCGATTCAAAATAAAATCCGACGGAAATCTCCGAGAGCTGGAAATCAGCCTATAAATTAGCCAAGATTTGTTTTACTTTCCGCGACAAAATTGCATGAGTCCCACCTTTTAGGAAGCACATGGAAACAAAATCAATGGACAAGATTCCCGAGGCGTGAGGCTACTCGTAGCGTCATTTAAATCAATTTCGATCAAAAATAACTGTAAATTGATAAGATTTGACATTTATTTACATGCACCAACCATGTTCACGGAAATAATTTAAATTACATTTTATTAATATTCTTTACTTGTTGAGATTCTTGATATTCTTATCCGTAGATTTTCTCTCACTTATGTTTATGAATAAGTGTTATGTGACAAATGTATATGTGACAAACTACTAAATGATCGAACGCAAATTACTGAATGATCGTTAACAGCCTTGAGCACGGGAAATCAATAATTCCGCCCTATTGCTCTTTTCGCTTTTATCTTTTGAGATTTTTTTAAAATGATTTTTGTTGAAATGAAAATAATTTTGGGACTTTGACACTTTGACTATTTTTTTTGTCATTTTCAATTGTTCAGAATTGCACAAATTTTGGATATTGGTCAGTAATAAAATCCATTTGTAAGAGCAGATTTAAAAAAAAAATCAAACTTCCAAAAAATTTTTAAAATATTTTGAAAAATGCGTAATTTTTTGTTACTTTGTGTTTTTTGCGCCCCTAACTTAATGCAATAGAAAGTTATGGTGGTGAATAATTCACTCTAAAAATTTTCTCTAGCTTCGTACACGGCGAATGAAAATTAAGCTCATAAATTTTGAAAATTCCACCGCTATTGAATTTCGTCACAAGGTTTTTTGACATGTCCCGTTTTACAAGTGCGTTTGTCCCGTTTTTTCAACGAAATGATCTGGTCAGCCTATGTATGAGTGACTAATGGGGGATCAAATGTCCCCATATTGAGGCAATAACTTCAAATCCAAATATCCTAAAACTTTGATGGAATGTTGACATTTCCACCAGTACAAATCATTAAGCACATTTATGGCTTTGTGCTGTGAAAAAAATGAAAGCATTTGGTCATTGTTATGAAAAGTTATTCAAATTTTGCGTGGCCAATGAAAAAATCTTTAGGAAGGTCAAAACATACAAATCGCCCTGCAGAATAAATAAGGTTGTCTATAGATCATACTAAAAAATACGCTAGAACAAAACTACTTTAGTTCTCGATAAAACAGGGGGTGATCAAGTCTCCCCGGGGATCAAGTCTACCCACCTTCCCCTACTTAAAGGCTATATGTTCGCTCCGAAAACGAACTTTTTATAGGAAGCCCGTAGAGCCTTAGTGTATATACCGATCGACTCAGCTCGACGAATTAAAGTGATGTCTGTGTGTGTATGTGTGTGCGCAAAATAATCTCACTGATTTTTCAGGCACTTATCCTTAACCATTTCATTTCTTAAGCATTTATCCTCAACCGATTTGCTCGCAACAAGTTGCATTCGACGCGGAATCTTGTCCCATTGTTTCATATCGAAAACCGGCCCAGTCGGACTATGGGCTTCGGAGTTATGGCCAGTTTTTACAAGATTTTTTTTCTCTATTTAGGCACTTACTTACGGCCGATTTACTCGCAACATTCGACGCAGAATCATGTCCCATTGTTTCCTATTAAAAATTGGCCGGATCGGACTATGGGCTCAGAAGTTATGGCCAAAATACTTTTTTTCATACCAAAAGTGCGAAGAAATTACTCACTCACAAGAAACGAGAAAGGCACTATCACCGCTAGGTGGATTAATCTGGGTTTTTCTTCCTGTGGTGGGTTCGTTTTTCGGCTGCTTTTGCTTCCTTGTACCGATCTCTATTCGATCGGGTACCCGACACCAACATCCGGCTTCTGGCAACGTTCTTCTCGTCTGTCACTCTCTGACACTCCACATCGAACCAACCCGTCCTGGGTCGCCTCTGTGCAGTGTCTACCACTTCTCGTCACTAACGCACAGTATCGAATACCTCGCCTTTTATGTTGGATCGCTATCTCGGCGGTATTTACCACCGAGTTAATAGCGTTCAACGTGGACTTACCCCTGCGAAAACCATACTGATTGCTTGCCAGGCCGTTCGTACCCTCTGAGTACGGGGTCAGCCGGTTGAGGATCATCCGTACTAGCAACTTGCCCGTCGTGTTCATAAGACTTTATGCGCCGATGGGATGCCTGGTGGCTTCCCGGCCTCGGCAACAACACCAATTTCTGCCTTTTCCATCTTTCGGGAAATCTACACTCATCATGGCATCTCTGCATTGCTAGCCTGAACATGTTCGGGTTAGCTGTGATTGCTGCCTTGAGAAAGGTCTTCTCGACCTCTGTACCGCACTGGTCTCTGACGGCAGAGACGTCGTCGTCCGCGTTCATGGCCTTTTCCAGTTGCTTGTATTGTAGGGTCACTTCCGCCCCCAATGCCCTCACCTCGGTGTCGTCATCCAAGATCTCTTGGGTCAGCTTTCAGAACCAAGACAATTTCACCGGTCTTGGTGCGTCTGACACTTTGCACGTCCTGACCCAGCGCCGAAAGCTGTTCGGCCGCTCGCATCGATTAAAGTACTTCAGCGTACTTTTCCTTATCAGTTTTCATCAACAAGGCTTCGCCTGTGTCTTTAGCTTTCTTTGCGGATTGATTGCGGATTGCGGAACCAATTCCCCGAATGCAATTTTCCCGAATGCAATTTTCCCGAATGCAGTTTCCCCGAATGTAACATGTCCCCGAAAATAAAGTATTTTATGCAAATACATAATTGTCATCGCCCGAACAGAGCAGCGTTCAATGATTTGTTCCAGAGTGTCTCTTTGGAGATGCCGAACTAGATCAAATCTTTCGATACTATTGTGAAATCATTCTCCTGTCCTATGTAAGGTCTATCCCTTTTTAAGAAGTTACTGTAATCCTTAAAAAATAATAATGCGTAGGGGAAGAGGTGGTAAAATGAACAGTTGGTTATATTTAAATTAAAACACTATTTTGGCGTATGTTAATCATGCACACGTTTGCCTCGAAATAAAATAAGGTACCTGAGCTAATATTTTGGTTTTGAGACCGAACGAATAGCTATTACTATCCAAAATATCAAACGAGGCCGTAAAAATAGGGTCTGATGTAATTTTTTACCATTTTTCCGCAAGCTTTAATTCTCAATAAATTCATAATAACATTGATTTGAACCGGTTCTAACCACAGCGGCAAATAGGACAACCTTCACAAAGATGTTGCAGGGGTAAATAGGAAAATTATTAGTTTGCATAGTTAGAGGAAGAGTTATTTATCACAAGGCACGTATGGGGGTAAAATAAACACTTGTATCAAACTTTCACAAATTTATGGTAAAAGTTGTGCGATTGTGAAGCGGAAGTTCAAGAAATAAACCATATCAAATAACCAAGAAAAAACTTTGAATATGTAAATTTAATTAAAAAATAATTGATATTTTAAAACTTTTTTCTTCTTTTTATTATTTTGATAATTAAGAGCTTTTCAAAAGTTATACCAGATTTTTCAAAAGGCTCTCGTAATCTCAATTAGTTGTATTACAGTGCCAGAGTAAAAAAAAAAGAAAATTAAATGTTTCAAAAGGGTTTAAGAAGCGATGTTCATTTTACCACCAGGCAGTGTTCATTTTACCCGCACTATTTTTGTACATACGAAATTTCGATGTTTTTTATTTCGATGAAAAACTATATAAAACAATGTTTATTAGTAAAAAAAATGTTCAGTGCAATAAGAATATGAGTTAAATTGCTGAACCAAGTGGTAAAACTAGCAAATTATCCTCGTTTTATGATTGAATTCAGCGCAAGTCCTTAACGTGTTCATTTTACCACCTGTTCCCCTATGCCCGGAATAAGACAATGGTGAATGTGATCCCTTCTTTAAAAATAATGCATCTACTCAGAATAACGCAATGGATTAATTTGATCTCTACTTTGAAAGTAGGTGTTTCCCCAGAATAATGAAGAAGTGAATGTTATTCCTTCTTTAAAAATTGGCATCTACCTGGTATAAGGAAACGGTTGATGTGATTTTTTCATTAGAGTTGGGCGTTAGTTCGAAATAAGCCAAAGTTGAATGAAATTGCCTTTTCAGAAATAGGAGTTTGCCTGTAATAAGTTAATGATAAATGTAGTCTCTTCTTTTGATGTAGACTAGTTTGGCCGGAAAGGTATAATATATGAGATCGCATATAGCAATAAATATCAATTATATAAACCGAAAAAAAAATCGAATTCATCGACGTGTTCTTTTAAAGAAGGCAATATCTCCTTCATGGTGCTATACTGCGTAGACGCGATCATTTAAGGAAGGCATTATTTCCTTCCTTCGCTTCACTCCAGGCAAACGTGTTCAATTGAAGAAGGGTCCATCTACCCTCTTTGTCTTATATCGGGCAAACATGTTCATTTTAAGAAGGCATTTTAACTCGTATTCCCATAATACCGTGCAAAGCGATTATCAAAAAAAAAAATTATCCCTTTCCTTCACCTTATACCGGTAAACGCATTAATTTTCTATCCTCCTTCCTTATTTTTCCATTCTCTCTTCCTACATCTCACTTTCTTGCTCCTCACATCACACTTCTAGCATCATATTTTCAATTGCTCACTTCTTACTCCACACTTTTCACTCCTTACTATGTACTTCCTTATCATTGCTTACTTTTCACTTCTCACTTCTTATGTCTCACTTCTTATTTCCTACTACTCATTACTCACAACTCACTGCTCACTACTCACTTCTCGCTTCTACCTTCTCACATCTCACTTTTCACTTTTCACATCTCACTTTTCACTTTTCACTTCTCATTTCTCACTTCTCATTTCTCACTTTTCATTACGCTCTTCTCACTTCTCACGTCTCACTTTTCACTTCTCATTTCTCACTTCTTACTTCTTACTTCTCACTCGACCTAATGACGGTTCGACACAATAGTCTTCGTCCCAATGACCCAGCATCTTAATTTTTTTCACAATTTTTAAGCAAATTGTCCCGCGACCCTCACTTTTGTTGCAGCTCAAAATTATGTCAAAAGCCAATTATGCGACTTTATGTTAAACGACGCAGATTTCTTTTGACGTAAACTACGTCTAAGGGGAAGCCTCGGATACAGGGTGCAAAATGAAAATTTCCAAATTGGGGACCGTCACGAAATCATGTAAGATTTCAAACGGTAATAGCGACTTTATCTTTCGACGCATTTTCGAGATTTTCTTATTAATAGATTCGGAAACTTTCCACCAATTTGCTAATTGTATTAAAACTATTCGTTATCAACGGCAAACTATTAAAAATGTTATTTCTTTCCAAACCAGGTGAAAAATTCAGAAATAATCAATCCCGTTCATAAATCCCCAACACGGACATCAGATTACAGTAAAGTACGGGCATTTTGATCCACTGCTTCGTTTTCCCTGTGTATAAAAAGCCCCGTGTTTCGCGTGCGCGCGTCATTTTCATTCTGGATTTTATGGAAAGCGGACCAAGACGACAACGGCTGTGGTGGTGCGGATGAAAATTTTTCGTTCGATGGTGGTGGCGGTCGTGGCAACAGCAGTACATCTTTACATCCGTGTTACTAGCAGCATTTTTTGATCTGGCAATTAACGGCGTGCGTAGAGCCGAATCATCGGATGGCTGTCGCGCAGTCCAGTAGTTGTTGTTGGTGAGGCACATAAGTGGGAATGAATCGGTTCTTTTCAGAACCACCATTATGTTTGGGAGGAAGGTTAAGTTGAAATAATTTGTGTATAATGCAACCGCTAGGAACTAGAAAACTTTTCAGTGAAATATTCTAGCGTGATTCTGAGCTCAATTATATGATGTTTGTCTAGCACTTAACCACTCTTCTTGCTGTGGACATAATTTTGAACAATGATTCAGTGATTGAAAAAGTTGATATAGGACGAACTTTTTTCATAGAACAAAGCATAATTGTTTGGTATCGGTAGCGTAATCATAGCGTTAGTGCCGGTCCGAGCGCGCGTCAGAAGGAGAAGCTGCAAATATGTATTCGCATGGATGGAAATAAAACCTTAAACACGTAGCAGGCTACCTACTAGAATTATAATCTTGAGGGGAAATTTCACTTGACTGTTACTGCTATCCACGCGAATAATTTTTGGCAGCGTCTTTCTATAACGCGCGCTCGTGATTCTGCTACCGATGGAAAACAATCTGCCATCACCAAGCATTTAAGTTTTACTTTGAAAAAAATTCATCTCGCCTCAAGTTGTGACTTAAGAGCTACTTTCTCTGATGGTAGCCAATCGTTAGTACTTCAGACAAGAAAATTTAATCTGAGCACGAACGACCGCATGAACCACACCATCGATGAGAATAAAATTTCCGGTAGCAGCTCCGCCGAAGCCGATGGTGGGACTACGATCTGCTTTTCACGACATCTCGAACGAAATGGCTCGCGCGCGCTGAAGAGCTGCTTTCTTGTAATCAATAAATTTAAACCTGTAACCACGCCCCTTTGGTGAGTGTTACGGTTACACAATATTTGCACTCATACCGGACAACAAAGAGGCGGGACCAATGATTCATCTTTATTGATTATAAGAAAACTGCTATCCCCCGCGCGCGAGCCATTTCATTTGAAATGTCGCGGAGAGCGGTCTTAGCATCGGCGGATTTGCTGAGCAATTTATATTCGTGGAGTGGATCTTGTGGTCGTCGTCAACAGCTGTTAGTGATTCGAAATATGCATTATTTGGAATTAATCGGTTCTTCAAAGGGTCACCATTTTATACAAAGGAAGATTGAGGCGAGGCGAATATTATTCAAAGGGCAAATTACCCGCTTGGCGACGCCATAATGTATGGATCAGTGGCAGCCAAGTGAAATTTTATCAAGATTCTTAATTGGTTTTGTTGCAGTTTGTGATTGGGAAGGCAGATTATTAACAATCGATCGATAGATCACAATTTTGTGGAAGGTTAAACCTAGACACATTTTTTCTAAAGTGCAAATTATAATCGCTTGGCGACAGCAGAATGTTGCCATCGGTAGTAGAATCACGAGCGCGTGTCAAAAGGAGAAGCTGCAAATATGTATTCGCATGGATGAAAATAAAACCTGAAGCAAGTAGCAGACTATCTACTATAATTATAATCTTGAGGGGAAATTTCACTTGACTGCTACTGCTATCCACGCGAATAATTTTCGGCAGCGTCTTTCTCTGACGCGAGCTCGTGATTCTGCTATCGATGGAAAACAATCTGCCATCACCAAGCAATTAAGTTTTACTTTGGTAGCCAATCGTTAGTACTTCAGACAAGAAAATTTTTATCTGAGCGCTGCTGATGTTGATGACGACGACCACACGACCCACACCATCAGTGAGAATAAGATTTCCGGTAGGAGCTCCGCCGATGCCGATGGTGGGACTACGATCTGCTTTTCACGACATCTCGAACGAAATAGCTCGCGCGCGCGGAAGAGCTGCTGAACTGTAGCCACGCCCCTTTAGTAAGTGTGTGACGGGTACACAATATTTGCAGTCATACCGGACAACAAAGAGGCGGGACTAATGGGCCATCTTTATTGATTATAAGAAAACTGCTTTCCCCGTGCGCGGCATTTCATTTGAAATATTGTGGAGGTGGTCCCAGCATCGGTAGAGATATTGCAGTTAATCGATTACTTCGATTAATCGATTATTTGCCGTGATAATCGATTAATTTTGAATCGATTACCTCCCAACGATTAATCGATTTAATTATCGACTAGAATCGAGAGTAATCGATTAGTTACTAATCGATTAATCGGGATTTTATGACATCTCTAAGCATCGGCGGAGTTGCTGAGCAAATTTTATTCCAAATACATATGAGATATTGGAAAAAATCGGTTCTTTCTAGGACCTCCATTCTAAACAAAGGATGATTGAGGCGAGGCGAATTTTTTTTCAAAGTACAAATTAACCGCTTGGAGACGCCATAAAGTTGCCTGGCGTTCGTAGCAGAACCATGAGCGCGCGTCGAAGGGAGATGCTACGAATATGTATTCGCATAGATGGCTTCAGTGGCAGTCAAGTTTAATTCTTTCAAGATTCTTATTTGGTTTTGTTATTCCACCCAATGGCGTGGGTCGTGTGGTCGTTAGTGATTCGAAATATGCATTATTGGGAATTAATCGATTCTTCTCAGGGCCATAGGAAGATTGAGGCGAGACGAATTTATTCAAAGTACGACGTCGTAGGAGAATTACGTTGCCGTTCGTAGCAGAATAACGAGCGCGTATTGTGAAACTGCTGCAAATATGTATTCTTGCACTGACACTAGATTCTTCATTTCACCAAACTGTTTTATGTAGTTTACGTCGGGCGGTCGTGTCTTGTACACAACCCTTATGATTTTTCAGTTTTAGTTTTATCTGCACTGTGAAATAATTCGGAGAAATGTTGCATTCTGGGAATTGTTACGTTCGGGGAAGGTTACGTTCTGAGGAATTGTTATTCGGGAAATTACATTCAGGGAAATTGCATTCGGGAATTGGTTTTCAGGGAATTGTCGTACAATCTGCTGAATATAAAATGTGAGAAAAGGCGTAGGGATGGCCAATCCGGAGATTGTGACTTGCGAGTTCGATTCTCGTCCCGGCCTATGACGCTTTCGGGTGGAAACATTCTTGGACCTTGGACATAGTGTATCCGTCGTACTCGCCACACAAGAAACGCATAGAAGCTTTCAATTTGAAAAAACCGTGGTAATGCTAATAGAACACCAAGTTGAAAAGTAGGCCATTTTCGAGATGGAAAGTAGAGTCATTGAAGAAAGAAGAAAAAGAAATTATGCCGTGGTAGAAGGCAATGCTTTTTACTTTGAATGAACGCATCTGGCCGGTATACGGCGAATAAGGAGATAAAGCTTTCTTTTAAATGAATACGTTTGCTCGCTATGATGAAGCATCAGCGCGGTTTAATGCAAAGGGACAAGATAATCCCTTCTTTGAATGACGGCATCTGCCGGTATAAGACAAATCGATAATGCCTTATTCCGGTAGAAAGCGAAGGAAGGAGATAATGCCTTCTTCAAATGAACACATGTGCCCTACATAAGACAAAGAAGTAGATAGTTCCTCCTTAAATGAACTCATTTGCCCGGAATAATGCGAATGGAGGGAGATAATGCCTTCTTTTAAATGATTTTGTTCATCGGTATGAGACAAATGGAATTATTTTGAAAAAAAGTCTGTCCGTTTAATGCAAGGAGAGAGATAACAAAAGCGGCGGGCCTCCGTTAGAGATCTAGGACCACGAAAGTCCTGGAAGGTTTAGAAGAGATCTCATATATTTTTTTGTTCTGGTCAAATTCCCCTACATCAGAATAAGAGATCACATTCATCCTTATTGCGGACAAACACCTGCTCCCCAACAGGGAAACTCATTTGCTATTGCCGTATTTCGAGCTAACGTCTAATTCTGAAGAAAGAACCACATCTACCATTTCCTTACTTCGAGAAAATGCCTTATTTTAAAGAATGGATCACATCCCCCATTTTATTTTTCCGGGAAAAAGAAAGAAATAAATTCTAGCATGATTTTTGAAAACGTCGTATGTCTCTTCCACTAATATCGAAGCTAATTTTGCATTTATTACAACATTTTCACCTCAGCACGTTTGACAAAGCTATTTTCTTCAGATCTTGGTGAGAAAATCCGATGTAAATGTTAGTATGGCTTCGTAATAATCGAAAGAGAAAGTAAACAAAGAGAGTCTCTCTTTTGGACTTACGATGTTTTCAAGAATCACGCGAGATATATATATATATATATATATATATATATATATATATATATCATCAGACTCGTATTTTTATTTCACATGTTAAGAGATAGGTTGTAAGAATAATCGAAGCTTTCGGAAATTCACTTTTTTCTTATCATGAACCAATTTTCAATTTCTTTTCAGCTAAATCTTACGATATATTTGATTTTGTTTGAATAAATAACTATATATATTGGTTTATTCAATAATATATATATATATATATATATATATATATATATATATATATATATATATATATATATATATATATATATATATATATATATATATATATATATATATATATATAAATTGGTTCATGATAAGAAAAACGTGAATTTCCGCAAGCTTCGATTATTCTTACAACCTATCTCTTATCATGTGAAATAAAAATACGAGTCTGATGATATATATATATATATATCTCGCGTGATTCTTGAAAACATCGTAAGTCCAAAAGAGAGACTCTCTTTGTTTACTTTCTCTTTCGATTATTACGAAGCCATACTAACATTTACATCGGATTTTTTCACCGAGATCTGAAGAAAATAGCTTTGTCTAGCGTGCTGAGGTGAAAATGTTGTAATAAATGCAAAATTAGCTTCGATATTAGTGGAAGAGACATACGACGTTTTCAAAAATCATGCTAGAATTTTATTCTTTCTTTTTCCCGGAAAAATAAAATGGGGATGTGATCCATTCTTTAAAATAAGGCATTTTCTCGAAGTAAGGAAATGGTAGATGTGGTTCTTTCTTCAAAATTAGACGTTAGCTCGAAATACGGCAATAGCAAATGAGTTTCCCTGTTGGGGAGCAGGTGTTTGTCCGCAATAAGGATGAATGTGATCTCTTATTCTGATGTAGGGGAATTTGACCAGAACAAAAAAATATATGAGATCTCTTCTAAACCTTCCAGGACTTTCGTGGTCCTAGATCTCTAACGGAGGCCCGCCACTTTTGTTATCTCCTCTCCTTGCATTAAACGGACAGACTTTTTTTTCAAAATAATTCCATTTGTCTCATACCGGGTAGACAAAATCATTTAAAGAAGGCATTATCTCCTCCATTCGCATTATTCCGGGCAAATGAGTTCATTTAAGGGAGGAACTATCTACTCTCTTTGTCTTATGTAGGGCACATGTGTTCATTTGAAGAAGGCATTATCTCCTTCCTTCGCTTTCTACCGGAATAAGGCATTATCGATTTGTCTTATACCGGCAGATGCCGTCATTCAAAGAAGGCATTATCTTGTCCCTTTGCATTAAACCGCGCTGATGCTTCATCATAGCGAGCAAACGTATTCATTTAAAGAAAGCTTTATCTCCTTATTCCGCCGTATACCGGCCAGATGCGTTCATTCAAAGTAAGCATTGCCTTCTATCACGGCATAATTTTTTTCTTCTTCAATGACTCTACTTTCCATCTCGAGCTTGGCCTACTTTTCAACTTGGTGTTCTATTAGCATTACCACGGTTTTTAAATTGAAAGCTTTCCTATGCGTTTCTTGTGTGGCGAGTACGACGGATACACTATGTCCAAGGTCCAAGAATGTTTCCCACCCGAAAGCGTCATAGGCCGGGACGAGAATCGAACTCGCAAGTCACAATCTCCGGATTGGCCATCCTACGCCTTTTCTCACATTTTATATTCAGCAGATTGTACGACAATTCCCCGAAAACCAATTCCCCGAATGCAATTTCCCCGAATGTAATTTCCCCGAATAACAATTCCCCGAACGTAACCTTTCCCCGAACGTAACAATTCCCCGAATGCAACATTTCTCCGAATTATTTCCACAGTGCAGATAAAACTAAAACTGAAAAATCATAAGGGTTGTGTACAAGACACGACCGCCCGACGTAAACTACATAAAACAGTTTGGTGAAATGAAGAATCTAGTGTCAGTGCAAGAATACATATTTGCAGCAGCTCTCTACAATACGCGCTCGTTATTCTGCTACGAACGGCAACGTAATTCTCCTACGACGTCGTACTTTGAATAAATTCGTCTCGCCTCAATCTTCCTATGGCCCTGAGAAGAATCGATTAATTCCCAATAATGCATATTTCGAATCACTAACGACCACACGACCCACACCATTGGGTGGAATAACAAAACCAAATAAGAATCTTGAAAGAATTAAACTTGACTGCCACTGAAGCCATCTATGCGAATACATATTCGTAGCATCTCCCTCCGACGCGCGCTCGTGGTTCTGCTACGAACGCCAGGCAACTTTATGGCGTCTCCAAGCGGTTAATTTGTACTTTGAAAAAAATTCGCCTCGCCTCAATCATCCTTTGTTTAGAATGGAGGTCCTAGAAAGAACCGATTTTTTCCAATATCTCATATGTATTTGGAATAAAATTTGCTCAGCAACTCCGCCGATGCTTAGAGATGTCATAAAATCCCGATTAATCGATTAGTAACTAATCGATTACTCTCGATTCTAGTCGATAATTAAATCGATTAATCGTTGGGAGGTAATCGATTCAAAATTAATCGATTATCACGGCAAATAATCGATTAATCGAAGTAATCGATTAATTTGCAATATCTCTACCGATGCTGGGACCACCTCCACAATATTTCAAATGAAATGCCACGCGCACGGGGGAAAGCAGTTTTCTTATAATCAATAAAGATGGCCCATTAGTCCCGCCTCTTTGTTGTCCGGTATGACTGCAAATATTGTGTACCCGTCACACACTTACTAAAGGGGCGTGGCTACAGTTCAGCAGCTCTTCCGCGCGCGCGAGCTATTTTGATCGAGATGTCGCGAAAAGCAGATCGTAGTCCCACCATCGGCATCGGCGGAGCTCCTACCGGAAATCTTATTCTCACTGATGGTGTGGGTCGTGTGGTCGTCGTCATCAACATCAGCAGCGCTCAGATAAAAATTTTCTTGTCTGAAGTACTAACGATTGGCTACCAAAGTAAAACTTAATTGCTTGGTGATGGCAGATTGTTTTCCATCGATAGCATGGCTTCGTAATAATCGAAAGAGAAAGTAAACAAAGAGAGTCTCTCTTTTGGACTTACGATGTTTTCAAGAATCACGCGAGATATATATATATATATATATATATATGTATCATCAGACTCGTATTTTTATTTCACATGATAAGAGATAGATTGTAAGAATAATCGAAGCTTGCGGAAATTCACGTTTTTCTTATCATGAACCAATTTTCAATTTATTTTCAGCTAAATCTTACGATATATTTGATTATGTTTGAATAAATAACAATATATATTGGTTTATTCAAATAACAATATATATATATATATATATATATATATATATATATATATATATATATATTGTTATTTAGTCAAACATAATCAAATATATCGTTCGATTTAGCTGAAAATAAATTGAAAATTGGTTCATGATAAGAAAAAAGTGAATTTCCGAAAGCTTCGATTATTCTTAAAACCTATCTCTAATCATGCGAAATAAAAATATGAGTCTGATTATTAGTGCTAAGGAACGATCCTACCAATATCTGAGTGATTGTAAATGCGTTTCAGGTGAAATTGTTTATAAATTATATTTGCAAAGATTTGGTATCACGGGGACAAAAGAAATAAAAATAAAATGCTTCTCCTGGCTGCTAAACATATCTCATTGTCATTTCTTCATGGGCCAAATATTAAGACAAAGCACCTGAAGGATAATCAAATGAAACGTAAATCTTTTTGAATGAAAGAAACACCTGAAAGAAACCATCACCTTTCCTTTTTTTGTCGTATTGCCTCCGGCAGGCGAAGCCGCTGTTGACGGGAATTATTCGAAAGGTTAATTAAATTAGGATGTCGTTCATTCCGGTGCGGTGAAACGGATGAAAGGTAACGCTTCTGCAATTTAGTGCGACCGGATGTATGACCAGCAAGGTCGTGCAGAAGAGGCTGGTTTTTTGGGGGTTTATCTTTCTCCTTTTTGCAGTATTTGTTCTAATAAAGGACGTCTAAACACGCCCTACCACATCCCTTCCCATGTTGTGGCTCTGTGTACGAACCTGATAATTGGCCATGGTTAAGGTCACAAGGAAAAGTGAAAAATTAGTCGCAGCATATTTTAAGTTTCCCTTAATTGGGTCTATTCAAATGTCTTCGGGAATGTTTATTTCGGAGAATAATCTACGAGAATGTAAACTTTTTCATTTTGCATTTCTAATTTGCGGGTGCTTATGACTGTCGGAATACTGGTCATTAGCGGTGTTCCGTGAAATTACTTCACTTTGTTTGATTAATATTATATAAATCCCATAAATATACTAAAGAGCGAAAAATAAATGCAATCTATCATTACCATATGTATTTATAGTCTCCATATACCTTCCTGTTTCATAAAGATTGAAATAAAAAAAATAGAAGAAGATTGTTTTTTTAATATGAAAAACCCAGATTAATCCACCTAACGTTGGTGGTGCCTTTCCGAGCAAAGTCTGAAAACATAATGAGAGCATATCGAAAACATATTTTGATTTTGACAAATTGAAATCATGATTTGTTTTCAAATATGAATCAACATAATTGATTACATATTTTGTTCTCATTTTGCAGTAGATTTCTAAATTGTATGATATGACAGCAAACTGTGTACTAATTTTGTTATCAGAGCCAATATCAAAATTAGTTTTCGGTTTGCTCTCATCGATAGCAGGAATAGTTTTCGATTTGGTGTCACAGTAAGATTTTTCTGCTGTAGATTTTGATCTTTTAACCGTTAAAACGACCAAAAGGATATCAACCTGAGTTATCAAAATTAGGCGATTTCACAACAACAAAATTAGTTATCGATTTGCTCTCAACCTTTGCTCGGGTTTCTCGCATTTAGTTAAGACACCAACCTTATATGGCGCTTCTATAGTTCGATGTATCATTTTCTTCATAACTTTTAAACGCAATGACCGATCGTTATAAAATTCAATAGTGATCAACAAGGCTTTGTCCCCTGTCGAATGAAACTTGTTGCGAGAAAATCGGTTAAGGATTACTACACGAAAAGTTGACTAATGTTTTTTATAGCTTTTGTGCACACACATACACACATACATACACACGGACAGACAGACATGTGCTCAGCTCGTCGAGCTGAGTCGATTGGTATATAATACTATGGGTCTCAGAGGCTTCTATAAAAAGTTCGTTTTCGGAGTGAAATGATAGCCTTTCGGTACAACTTTGTTGTACGAGAAAGGCAAAAAGTGAAAAACGGGAGAAAAGTTAAGAGAAAACGCAAAATCCAAGATTGATAGTATGTGCAAAATAAATAATTGAAAACATTGTATCGTATAAATCCAAACTTTCAGAAAAGCTAAGACATCTAGTACATATATCCTAGCTATATCAAAGTACGTAATATAATCAGGAAAGCAACGAAACTGTATGTGTTAATGTATTTTGTATTATCTTTCCCAGTTATATTGCAAATGAATAGTTATTTGACACTTTACAAGACTTATTACAGCTCAGTGATCAACGCCAGAGGAAACCAGCAGTGACTTTTTCTTTACATTCACGCAAACATTTATCCAGATCAACCAGCATACATAGCTGGTATCGTGAATAAGTCCGAGCGTAGGTGCGTTGTGTGCCTTGCTCTGGCCTAAGTATGGCGTTTATTCTGGTTGCCTATGGTGGCATATCAATAAATTATCTCTTAACACACTTTGTCTAGGCGGAAATCTATTGCCCACAATCGGGGATAGAATCTGTGGATATGTTCGGCTGCTGTGACAAGCCATGGGATTATAACTTAGCCGCTGGTTGCTTTGCGTGACTATCTCACATGCGGGTCCAGGACCGGGCGGGGGTGGTAGCTGGGAAGTCCACCCGTCAGTCGCTCGGTGTGAATCCAGAGTGCGGTCATCAGTGGTGCCCTAGCTTAGACCACAGTTCGCTGTTCCGTTGGGGTTGAAACGTGCAAATTGATTTATGAACGACTGGATTAGCCTTAGGTTTGTGAGAAATTTGCTTCTTCACTAAGCAGATACCACGCCGGGAAGCCCGGGTTCATGATCCGTTCCTCACTGTGTGTCGGCATTCGGGGGGCGAAAAGTCATGATTATTTGTGGGTCGAAACATAGATGTTGATAAATCGTTGCAGTATTAATGTGGGAAAAAAGCCTTTCAACCAATTTGCGGTTCGAGCTTTTCCTTGTTCGACGTCTTCAGAGGTAATTGTTTTAAATCATCCTTTGAAACTTTGTTTTGTTCAATATAATCCGTTCGAACAATCTTTCGCTGGAGTACTTTTTATGTCTGTAAATTTAAGTTTTATTTTCTAAATTCTTAATATCGCTTGTGTATTGAGTTCTAGCACAATTGTAAGTGTCCTTCAAAGCGTCAACCAAAAATCTAGAACTAATACCGAATACCAGAGAAGTTTCAACGTCGTCCATATACTACGTTCAACTTTAAGCATTTGTGAGTAAAGTTTCACGTGTTGTGGACGGTCCTAACAAACAATTTGTTTTTGCTCACTGGTTCCAAAGCTAAAGCTAGACTAATTTAATAACATTTGCGCTACATTTACATCAAAGTGGTCCAGCAGCACACGTTCAATAGAAACTTTTTGAGTTTCACAATTATTTTAATTACCTCAACCGACTACAATTGCCACGGATAGTTTATTCGCTTCTGCTCCCTTATGCATTCCGTTAAAATAATCATTCACACCGATAGCGTATGCTATAAATATTTGCACGATTATTTCCCACTTGGAGCTAACTCAATTTTGATTGGATTCCAATAAACTGCATTTGTCTATTTTCCATCGCTTGTTGTTACAAATGGGAAAACCCCGAGCTCGGACAACAATGGTAATGCAATAAAAAATACTCTCTCGGATGCCGATATTAAATATTCAAATGAATCTTGCCGCTGTCCAGTAAAACAAATTATTCGCTTTCCAAAACACCATTCCGCTAGGAAACTACGCACAATGAGCAGGAACAATTCTCATTTGCACGTAAATGAGGCGTTAAGCTAGCTATCGTCTGCCAAGTCTGAGTGTCAATCAACGACCCGGGAATTTACTGCATCGAAATCGATCAATCGGTTGTATACTATTCCGCCGAAAACCATTTCGCGGAATTTTTTTTCGCGGTACGACATTTCGCGGAATGTATCAACTCACCGAAACACATTTCGCGGAATGCACCTTTTTTCCGAAAGACATTTCGCGGAATGTACCTTTTCACCGAAAGTCATTCCGCGGAATACCATTTGGCGGAATTCAGTTAGAATAATTATCATTCAAATAATTACCGATTTCTGCTTAATTACATGAAATCCGGGCAATTTTTTTTTGCATTTGATGCAAATCCGAACCCGACCCGTCCCCGAGAATTTTGATTCAAACCCGACATAATTAAATTATTTTAGCCCGCACACAATTTTTCCCCGAAAAAGAACTAGATATTTTCTGGTTCTCTTAAAATTGAGCCCAAACAACAAACTAGCCTCACAATTAACAAAACTTGTTCAGTTTTACATAATTTGCAGTATTTTATTTCTCAAACCCGTACCCAACCCGAACCCGATATTGTAATAATTTTTAAAACCCGAACCCATCGGGTACGGGTTCGACTCGACCGTATCTACCGCCCGTTATAAGGCGAAAGGAGTTGCTAATGTTTTCTTTCAAAGAACACGTCTTCCCGGTATAAGGCGAAGGGAAGGGTAATGCCTTCTTTAAATGGATGCATCTGCCCGGTATAAGGCGAAAGGAGTTGATAATGCATTCTTTAAAAGGAGTATATAGGTAAAAGGCGAAGGGAGGGGTAACGCCTTCTTTAAATGGATGCATCTGCGAAAGGAGTTGATAATGCCTTCTTTAAAAGAATGTGTCTGCCCGGTATAAGGCGAAAGGAGTTGATAATGTCTTCTTTAAATGGATGCATCTACCAGGTATAAGGCGAAAGGAGTTGGTAATACCTTCTTTAAATGAACGCGTCTGCCCGGTATAAGGCGAAAGGAGTTGATAATGCCTTTTTAAAAGAATACATCTGCCCGGTATAAGGCGAAGACAGGGGTAACGCATTCTTTAAATGGATACATCTGCTCGGTATAAGGCGAAAGGAGTTGATAAGGGGAGCGGGCCATTTGGCATAAAGTCATTTGGCATAACGCCATTTGGCATAAAGGCCATTTGGCATAACGGTCATTTGGCATAACGGACATTTGGCATAATTGTAACCAACGTCAAAAGTGAGGGTCTTTTGGCATAACGGACATTTGGCATAATTTTTCTTTGCGTTCGCTAAATGGTGACTAAGTGGTGCGGGAAACACCCCGGAATAGTAAATATAACACTCGTCGATAACAATATTAAAAATACATTGTCCTCTCGTGGAAAGAATGCATTTGCAATGCAATGCAAAAGTAGGCGCATGCCCGGATTAGAGCAGTGGTGGATATAATCCCCTCTTTAAAAGAAGGCGTGTTGCCGGATCATGGCAATGGAGGATATGATCTCTTCTTTAAAACTAGGCGCTTGCCCGGATTAAGGTCATGGTGGATCTGATCCCTTCATTAAATGTAGGCGCTTGCATGGATTATGGCAATGGATGATGTGATCCCTTTTTTAAAATTAGGCGCTTGCCCGGATTATGACAATGGTGGATGTGATTCCTTCTTTAAAAGAAAGCGCTTGCCCCGATTGAGGCAATGGTGGAAGTGGTCCCTTCTTTAAAAGTAGGCGCATGCCTGGATTAAGGCCATGGTGGATGCGATCCCTTCTTTAAAAGTAGGCGCTTGCATGGACTATGGCAATGGAGGATGTGATCCCTTTTTCAAAAGTAGGCACTTGCCCGGATTATGACAATGGAGGATGTGATTCCATCTTTAAAAGAAGGCGCTTGCCCGGATTGAGGCAATGGTGGATGTGATTCCTTATTTAAAAGAAGGCGCTTGTCCGAATTGAGGCAATGGTGGATGTGATCCCTTCTTTAAAAGTACGCACTTGCCCGGATTATGACAATGGTTGATGTGATTTCTTCTTTAGAAGAAGGTGCTTGCCCGGATTGAGGCAATGGTGGATGTGATCCCTTCTTTAAAAATAGGCGCTTACACGAATCATGGCAATGGAGGATTTGAATTGTTCTTCAAAAATAGGCGCTTGTCCGTATTGAAGCAATGGCGGATGTAATCCCTTCTTTAAAAGTAGGTGTGTGGCCTGAATTGTGGCAATGCAATGGTGGATGTGATCCCTTCTTCAAAAGTAGGCCCTGCCCGGATTATGGCAATGGTAGATGTGACTCCTTCTTTATAAGTAGGCGCTTGTCGGGAATAAATCAATGGTAGATGTGATCTCTTCCCCGAAAAGCACAATTCAGATTGATTTGGTTGCAATAACTCATATGTGGTTTTAGTAACTCGTCTACGACAAGCGTGTTGCTTGAGTTTTTAAAGTTAGGCGCTTACCCGCATTAAGGCAATGGTGGATTTAATCCGGTCTTACGGCGCATGCTCGGATTGAAGCAATGGTGGGTGTAATCCATACTTTAAAAGTAGGCATGTGGCCGGAATAAGTCATTGATGGATGTGATCCCTCTCTCGGAAGTAATTCTGCCGTTTTGTTATTTAGTTCTCCCGGAAAATGTCTACCATCAATCTAAATTTATCAGAAAACACCCTCGACCTACTTTATGTACGCTAAACATTACATGAAATATCCCTTTCGCTTTCACAGCTCGAAATTATGCCAAATGTACGTTATGCCAAATGATCCATTCTTTTCTTACAGTTCAAAATTATGCCAAATGTCCGTTATGCCAAATGACCATTATGCCAAATGGCCTTTATGCCAAATGACCTTATGCCAAATGGCGTTATGCCAAATGACTTTATGCCAAATGACCCAGACCCGTTGATAAGGCCTTCTCTAAAAGAATACGTCTGTCCGGTATAAGTCGAAGGGATGGGTAACGTCTTCTTTAAATGGATGCATCTGCCCGGTATAAAGCGAAAGGAGTTGATAATGCATTCTTTAGATGAACGCGTCTGCCCGGTATAAGACGAAAGGAAGGGTAACGTCTTCTTTAAATGGATGTATCTGTCCGGTATAAGGGGCAATTGAAATTTTGAAAACTACTTCTAGATATTCTGGGAGGCGTTCCTTAGCCGTGCGCGAAGATGCGTGACTGCAAAGCAAGCCTATGCTGAAGGATAGTCTCGTTAATCTCGTGTTAAACGAATGCAAAACAAAATGGTAACTTGGCTTAGAGACCTCGCAGGTAATAATGTCGGAATTCTGAATGACCAAAGGCTATTATTATTAATATTCCGCGAAATGGTGCATTCCGCGAAATGATACATTCCGCCAAAAGTCATTCGGCGAAAAGGTACAATCCGCCAAATGTCGTACCGCGAAAAGTTACAAACCGCCAAATGTTATTCCGCGAAATGTTCAACCGCGAAAATGAATTCCGCGAAATAGTTTTCGGTGAAATGTTATACAATCCGATCAATCAATTCTAAGCTTTCGCGATTTTTTGCTTCGGATACTTGTTCATTATGGTGCGATTTATTATTGTAATAGATTTTTTACCAGATCATCTCAAATTGACATTTAAAAAGTACAACAGTCCTTGATATAACGGAGATTTTCGGAGTAAACAAATAAACTTTAACCAGCATCCATTGTCATACCTCTAAAACTATTTATTTTTTAACTTTGCGATAAATTACGTTTGACTTCAACTTTAATTTTGCTTTGATTGTTCCGTTTTAATTGCACAATAGTTTCACCCAACCAGAGAGTGCAAGATTTTAATGCATCCTTGCATTAATTTCATGCACAGTTTGCCATATCTTTGGACATATGCACAGATTGCATTAAATCAATTTCGCAAGCCCTTGCATAAGATGCCCGGTCACGAGAAAATAAAAACTGGTTATGTATTTGCGTCTATATTGAATCTATTTTTATACCCTCACCGAGAAATCAATCGCTATATCCCAAATAATAATTGCAATGCTTCGAATACTTATGCTAGTTTTATAGAGGTTTTATTATTTATTTATTTATTTATTTATCATCAGACTAAGGCCGGAGTGGCCTGTGCTGCACATAAAAGACTTCTCCATTCAGCTCGGTTCAAGGCTGCACTTCGCCAACCACGCAGTCTGCGGAGGGTCCGCAAGTCGTCCTCCACCTGATCGATCCACCTTGCCCGCTGTGCACCTCGCCTTCTTGTTCCCGTCGGATCGTTGTCGAGAACCATTTTCACCGGATTACTGTCCGACATTCTGGCTACATGTGCCCGGCCCACCGCAGTCTTCCGATTTTTGCGGTGTGAACGATGGATGGTTCTCCCAACAGCTGATGCAACTCGTGGTTCATTCGCCTCCTCCACGTACCGTCCGCCATCTGCACCCCATTACAGATGGTACGCAACACTTTCCTTTCGAAAACTCCCAGTGCGCGTTGGTCCTCCACGAGCATCGTCCAGGTCTCGTGTCCGTAGAGAACTACCGGTCTTATAAGCGTTTTGTAGATAGTCAGTTTGGTACGGCGGCGAACTCTATTCGATCGGAGCGTCTTGCGGAGTCCAAAGTACGTACGATTTCCAGCCACTATGCGTCTCCGAATTTCTCTGCTGGTATCGTTATCGGCGGTCACCAGTGAGCCCAAGTACACGAATTCTTCAACCACCTCGATTTCGTCACCACCGATAGAAACTCGTGGTGGGTGGCTCACATTGACCTCTCTTGAGCCTCTTCCTATCATGTACTTCGTCTTCGACGTGTTGATGACTAGTCCAATCCGTTTAGCTTCGCTTTTCAGTCTGATGTAGGCTTCCTCCATCCTCTCAAAGTTACGTGCCATGATATCAATGTCGTCGGCGAAGCCAAATAACTGGACGGACTTCGTGAAAATCGTACCACTCGTGTCAATCCCTGCCCTTCGTATTACTCCCTCCAAAGCGATGTTGAATAGCAGACACGAAAGACCATCACCTTGCCGTAACCTCTCACGGGTTTCGAAGGGACTCGAGAATGCCCTGAAACTCGAACTACGCACATCACCCGATCCATCGTCGCCTTGATCAACCGTATCAGTTTATCCGAAATCCGTTTTCGTGCATTAGCTGCCATAGCTGGTCCCGATCGATTGTATCATATGCGGCTTTGAAGTCGATAAATAGATGATGTGTGGGCACGTTGTATTCGCGGCATTTTTGCAATACCTGACGTATGGCGAACACCTGGTCTGTGGTAGAGCGTTCACCCATAAATCCCGCCTGGTACTGCCCCACGAACTCTCTTGCAATTGGTGTTAGTCGACGGCATAAAATTTGGGAGAGTACCTTGTAGGCGGCGTTCAGCAGTGTGATTGCGCGGTAGTTGCTGCAATCCAGCTTATCGACTTTTTGTAGATAGGACACACGACACCTTCCATCCACTCCTGTGGCAGAACCTCATCCTCCCAAACCTTGGTAATTACCCAGTGCATCGCTCTAGTGAGTGCCTCACCACCATGTTTAAACAGCTCTCCTGGTAGCTGGTCAACCCCAGGGGCTTTGTTGTTTTTCAGCCAGCCGATCTCCTCCTGGATTTCCTGGAGATTCGGAGCCGGAAGTCGCATGTCCTGCGCGCGTGCTCCTAGGTTCATTACCATACCGCCACCGTTGTCTGCCATATCGCCATTCAGGTGCTCTTCGTAGTGCTGCCGCCACCTTTGGATCACCTCACGCTCGTTCGTAAGAAGGTTCCCGTTTATGTCCTTACACATATCGGGCTGTGGCACGTGGCCCTTACGTGAACGGTTCAACTTCTCATAAAACTTTCGTGCGTTATTAGCGCGGTACAGTTCCTCCGTCTCTTCACGGTCTCGATCTTCCTGCTGGCGCTTTTTCCTCCGGAAAATCAAGTTTTGTCTGTTCCGCGCCCGTTTGTATCGTGCCTCGTTCGCCCTCGTGCGGTGTTGCAGCAATCTCGCCCATGCTGCATTCTTCTCCTCAACTAACTGCTCACATTCGCCGTCATACCAGTCGTTTCTCTGATCCGGAGCCACCGTGCCTAGTGCAGCGGTTGCGGTGCTTCCAATGGCGGATCGAATATCTCTCCAGCCATCTTCAAGAGATGCTGCGCCTAGCTGCTCTTCCGTTGGGAGTGCCACTTCCAGCTGCTGGGCGTAGTCTTGGGCTAGTCTACCGTCTTGTAGCCGCCCAATGTTTAGCCGCGGCGGACGACTCCGACGCGTGTTGATCACCGTCGAGAGTTTTGAGCGCAGACATACTGCGACAAGGTAGTGGTCGGATTCAATATTCGCACTGCGGTAAGTGCGTACGTTCGTGATGTCGGAGAAGAATTTACCGTCGATTAGAACGTGGTCGATTTGGTTTTCCGTTACTTGATTAGGTGATTTCCATGTGGCCTTGTGGATATTCTTACGGGGGAAGAAAGTGCTTCGGACTACCATTCCGCGGGAGGCTGCAAAGTTTATGCATCGTTGGCCGTTGTCGTTCGATACGGTATGCAGACTATCCGGTCCGATGACCGGTCTATACATTTCCTCCCTTCCTACCTGGGCGTTCATGTCACCGATAACGATTTTGACGTCCCGCAGTGGGCATCCATCGTATGTCTGCTCCAGCTGCGCATAGAACGCTTCTTTCTCGTCGTCGGATCTCCCTTCGTGTGGGCAGTGCACGTTGATGATGCTATAGTTGAAGAAACGGCCTTTTATCCTCAGCTTGCACATCCTTGCGTTGATTGGCTGCCACCCAATCACGCGTTGGCGCATCTTTCCCAGCACTATGAAGCCGGTTCCCAGCTCGTTGGTGGTGCCACAGCTTTGGTAGAAGGTAGCCGCTCGATGCCCGCTTTTCCACACTTTCTGTCCTGTCCAGCAGATTTCCTGCAGCGCTACGACATCGAAGTTGCGGGGATGTAATTCATCGTAGATTATCCTGTCGCAACCTGCGAAGCCAAGCGACTTGCAGTTCCATGTTCCAAGCTTCCAATCGTGATCCTTTATTCGTTGCCGATTGTATCGAGTCGTATTATCTTCTATGTTGTTCGTAATGGTTGTTTTTAAAGGCGGCTTATTGGGCCTGCGCAAACCTCCTGTCTCGTCGGAGGGCCGTCGTGTCAGGGCTGTTTAGCGTCCCACCTAACACCAGGACTTGGGCTTGTGCGCTTTGAGCGGCACACGGTCGCTTTGGCGGAGCCTACTTGCGGATTCATGCAGCTTTTTATAGAGGTTTAACAGGGCCCACTGTCAAACCCCACCACATCCTAGGCAGGCGCCACAACTCGCAGATGGCCTGGGGAGGGATCGTCAAGCCCTTGGACATAGTCCCTGCTGCCCCTGAAGAGGTTTTATTATAGCATGCTCAAAAGCTTTAGGTTTTATATTGGTTTTATACAGCTGTAATTTAATTAGCTCCGCAAGAGTGCTAGAGAACCGTGTTTTGACCTCCAATATAAAACTTCGGTTCTATGATGCTCTTGTACTTCTCTCCAGAACTATGAAATGGAACTAACATAAAACCAGCGAATAAGTTATATGTTGGTTTTGGTCAAGGCTTATATTAGCTGTTAAGCTTTGTAGACTACTGCATAAAACCCACATACAACCTTTACTCCTGAAGAAGACCTGCATAGGAATGTGAAGTTTCGAATTCTTACATTCGATGAATAAACAAATTCATTATCCGGCACAAATTGATTCGCCACTGTTTTTTCATTTCGAGCCAGAAATAATGAATCATGACAGTATTTTCATCGACTCAAATTATTGTATAAGTTCAAGTCGACGAAAAACCTTCCTTGGTTTGGACAGCATTTCTGGCAAATGATTGTTGTGATGAAGCGAACGAAAAATTGTATGTGAATAACACACTTGGGTATATAAAATATCGATAAACAGTTGTTACTTTAAAACATTTCATTGAAATATTTACTTCTGGAAGTACTCCCATGTGGAATCCCAGAAATTGTTTGTTTATGTTTTTCCGTTACCTTTACTACGATGCTGTAATTTTTGCAATGTAAACCACAAAGTTTTTAGTTCAGATCAACAGAAAGCTTGCTGGTTAAAAATGGTTTTGAAAAAAGCCAAAGTAAAATATCTAGCTGTTTAAAATGCTATGATAGAACCAGTAACAGTTTTATAGAGGCATATTTTAAGCATTTCAAGTTTATAACTCCTTCGTAACGTTCCTGGATTCAAATGTGAATCGGAAACTCCTAGGGTCGTTTTATGCGAATTGTTTACATTTCGATACAGGGAAGGTCAGCATAATCACAACATAATTTTAGATGAACTCTCGAGGTTCATTTACCAGGGTTGAAACCAACTTGCTAGCTCGATCTTACCTTTTCTACCCTCTGAAAGATTTCAGAAAACGAGGGGTGGGAAACTTTTGTTTTAAAAAGTTTGCATCGAATTTAGGGCGATATTAATTAAATAATGTGATTTCTAAGATCATCAAATTTCTTTTCCTAATAGAGAGCTAGGTGGTTTTAGGTAAATTCAATGGTTGAACAAACATCATGCTATTTATTTAGCTTACTTTTGGGTACCTAGCTAGATTTGCCTAACCTCGTGATCACGATTTACGTAACTGCCTATTGCACAAAATTTAGGTTTAATTAATAATACCAGCGCGACTTACGGTTTATCTGGATGCTGTGGATCGGTGGCTCACTTACGATGATGGTGGGGAATCTTTGGATCGATCTGCTACATATAAAAATCACCCGAATGAATCAATAGTGATTGACCAATCAACCGACTTGGCGGTGGAGCGATGGTGGAGAATCTCTGGTGGGAAGCGCAACAATTATTTTCTCTTTCACTGCGTGAGGGAAGAACGAGCCTATTATCGACGGGGGCCGGTTCACTTCCAAGCTATTCCAGCGATCGATTCGGCCTGTCGATTCAAGATGGCGTCTCCAACAATGGCGTCGAACTCCGGATCAGAATGGTCTAACAAAACGTGGTTGGACAATGGTGATGTCGAGGATCCCTCTTCTGCTATTTACCCCAAAGGAGTACCAGCAGGGAAGATTTCTGGCTCAGGGATTTGATTTGTTCTGGAAAATTCCAAAATAGATGCAAGTTGGGCGTTTGGGACCAGTTTCTCCCGAAAATCCAGACGACTGGCCTAAACAAATGGAAAAAGGCCTCGTTAGGCCTGTTCAGGTTGATATTAGTGACCTGATAAGATTTCATTCGACGACTTTTATAATCATTTTGCTCTATTTACCTTTTTCCACTAGGTTCAATTGCACGCAATTCCCTTGGAATGCGAACCGCTTTTATTAGCCACACAGCACCCTGTATATAGTACATTTATTTTTAGGTTAAGTTTCTCTAACACTATTAACATTTCTTTACCTTTAATAATTTACTAACTGCACTACTAACACTTTATTTTAAGCTTTTTAACAATTGGCTTTTAAGGAACAACTATAACTAAAAGAATTAGAAACAAGAATTACTTAAAAATCACACATGCTTTTTATACAATTTTCACTACCTCGACTTTTAACACGCGCCGCGCACTTCTAACTTTCTTGAAGTCTTGAGCCAGAAAGAAAGAATTAGTTCAATCATGCTAGCAAGAAGTCTATATTTAATAAGTATTGGTAATTCATTTGTATTGAATAATGATTTTGACAGCCCCTCTAGTGTCCATATCGAAAACCATATTGATTTTATGAACTGAAATTCCCATATACGGTTTACCTTAAATTTGTTTCGAAAATGAACTCCCTCGACCTCAGACATAGATGGCAGCACCTATTCCATTAGACCAGTGGCGTATAAAGGAGGTCGCCTAAATTCCCGCATTTGGTGGAGCCAATGCGATAATTTTGAAACCATCGGTTACAATACCCCTCCGACCGGGTGAAAGAAAATATTGTTTTAATTCTTAATGAAAATACTTTAGTAGAGTTGATTTTTCGTATGCTTTTACTCTTGGTAAAAACAGAAATTTACTGCTGATTGTTTTTGTTCATCTCCTCTAGTTATCTCTTCCACCCCTGGAAAAGCAAATGAATCGATGAACCTTCTACCTGTCAATCGGAACGTATGAATGAACTTTGTTTTGGTTTGTCAGTCACTGTGTTTTCTTTCGACAATTTCGTCAATTCGCGGAATTTTATCTCGTTCGAGCGCTCTAAAACGGGTCGAAATCAATAATATTCAATGATCGGTTGTGATGGCATCATTTGTCTTGGGAATTCAACCACGATAAGTATTCCGAGGACCAAGGAAATTCGGGTAAGTACGATTTGTTCGTCAAAGAAACTAACTCAATCTAACATTGCTCCTTCAATTATTTCATCTTTCCAGGCTATTTACGTTTCCATTTTCTCATCTAGTCTGCAGTTTCAGCGAGAATCTAATAAGACTGTTTATTCAGCTAAGTATCTGATAATGTTGACGTCAATGAATCATTGACAAAATTTTTCAGATTCTACTATTAATCATTTATTTTTTCTTTCATTTCAGGTCCCTGGCTTCAAATCAGCAGCGGAGAAAATGCCAAGAGATTTTCCCGACTCATCGATCAACTCGTAGGAGCTGGTGCCTATCCGAGCTTTGACCATACAAGGGACGTAGCATGGTGCTAGTTTGGCATTAAATTTGCCTATTGCGGAGGACTGCTTAAAGTTTCTTTTGAATACTTTTTGGCCGACTGCATAGACTGGTGCAAGTTTTCGTCGACGCAAATTGTAATGTTGTGAGTTTTTCTGGTATTGTTTTTCTAAATTTCTAACAACTAAATCTCGAATAAATTGATCAATTCTAACTTTCTCTTCCAATCTGTCCTTATCGGAAATATCTATCACATCCCTGTCGACCCGGTGTTCGTCTCCTCTACCTACGACTTCATGCCCGAATACAATTTTATATGGGGAAAACCCTGTCGAACTGTGCGGAGTGGTATTTAGAACATATTCCACTTCCGAAATCCTGCTATCCCATAGAGTTTGGTCCATTCTTACATACGTTCGGACACATGCGTTGACGGTTCTATTCAATCTCTCCACGGGGTTGGCTTGGCTGTGGTGTCTTGAGTTGGCCCAGTGTTGAATACGATGTTTTTCTAAAAGAGCTTTAAATTCTTTTGAAAGAAAAGTCGAAGCATTATCTGATATCAGACACTCAGGAACACCGTAACGGCGAAACCAACTCTCTTCGAGAATTTTAATCACGGATTGAGTGGAAATCTTACGGACTGAGAATAGCAAACTGAACTTTGAAAACAAATCCATTAATATCAGAAGGTGACAGTTTCCTGTTTTACTTCGAGGTAGGGATTGGATATAATCCAGAGCAATAATCTGGAAGGGTTTAGTGGTCACTCTTTGCTGTCCCATGACCGGATGTTGGGAATGATTAGTGGGCTTGCTTTCTTGGCAGATAGTGCACTTATGAATGTAAGCCTTTATTTCTTTGGCCATATTGGGCCAGTAGTATCGTTTACGTATCTTCGCCAGTGTTTTCTCGTAGCCTAAGTGAATGACCTCATCATGTTCTTCGAATAAAATCTTCTCTTTCAACTCCGAAGGAACACAAATTTTCCACTCAAAGCGGTAGTCTATGTCACCAGGGTTGGCAACGAACTTTAAGAATTTGTTTTCGAAACGAAAATCCTTAAAGATTTCGGGATTTTCTTCAACTTTCTGAGTCATGTGGCGGTACCAATCGGACGTCTCTGATAGGGCGCAGATCTCTTCCACTGCCCTGGACAGAGCATCCGGCACAATATTATCAACCCCTTTGCGATGTTTAATCTCCATGTCGTGTTTTTGGAGTTCAAGACTCCACCGACATAAACGGGAGGACGTTTTCCAACTACTGCGTAGAATAAACGTTAGAGCTGACGCGTCCGTGATTACGGTGAATCGCGACCCCTCAATATAACACCTGAACTTCTCCAAGGAACACAACACAGCCAAGGCCTCTTTTTCAGTGGCCGCATATCGCAATTGGGGTGTGCTGAGCTTCTGCGAAAAATAGGCTATGGGTTTGTCAATGCCTTCATACGTTTGCGTCAAGACCCCTGCTATTGCCGAATCACTGGCGTCACAGTGGATGCTAAACGGCTTAGTAAAGTCGGGGTTTGTCAGAATTGGAGCACTAATCAGTAACTCTTTAATTCTGACAAAAGAGGATTCGGCCGTATTATTCCATTTGACCGATTTGGGATGATCTTTCAAAAGATCGGTTAGTGGTCGTACAATTTCACTAAAGGTCGCTATAAAGCGCCTATAGTAATTGCACATTCCAAGAAATCTGCGTAGTGCCCGAAGAGATTTTGGCCGTTCAAAATTAACGATGGACTCTACTCTGTCCGGGTTTGGACGGAGTCCGTTCTTGCTTAGAATATACCCCAAATACGGTACTTCAGACACACAGAACTTAGATTTTTGTAAATTAATGGATAAGTTCGCCTCCCGTAGTCTGCCTGCCAACAAATTAAGCCTATCCAGGTGCTCCTCAAACGTGTTGCTTATCACGATGATGTCATCGAGATAAACAAACACGTTTGGTTCCAGTTCACTGCCACCTAGAACCCGGTCCATCAGTCGCGACAAGGTTGCCGGACTGTTTACTAGGCCAAAAGGCATGCGAGTGAACTGGAACAGCCCTCTGCCCAGTACTGAAAATGCTGTGAACTTCCGAGAACGTGGGTGCAAGGGTACCTGCAGAAACGCTTTCGAAAGATCAATAGTTGATATATATTTACTAGGACCAAGCCTACTGAGGATTCTGTCAGCGTGTGGGAGAGGGTAGGAGTCCCGTATAGTCCGCTCATTCAGTTTGCGGGCGTCGAGGCAGAGTCGAACTGAACCATCTGATTTATCTACTGGGACCAATCGAAGTGCCCAGTCACTATACGACCTTTCAATGATTCCGCATTTCAACATAGAATCTAATTCTTGATTAATCTTGTCCTGTCGAGCAGGGGAGGTTGGAAATGGATTAATCCGCACAGATGGAAGCTTCTTAGCTTCTTCGGTTAACTCGATCCGGTGATTAATCATTGTGGTGGTTTCTAAATGACCTTCAACGGCGGGTTTGAATAAACATTTGACCTCTTCTAACTGTTTTATCTGTTCTTCTGTTAATGTCGATTCCAGGGATCCTTCATTAAGTTCTTCTACACAAATCGGAATCTGTGAAGAGACAATCGTGGGCACAATCCCAAACGATTGCCAGAAATCTGACCCTAAGATCAGCTGTCGTTTGACGGATGGAACTACTAGTGCCGATACCATCTTTGTGACTGCCCCAAACGTAATGGGTAACTCTACACACCCCGACACATCCAGCTTTTGACCACTTGCAGTATTTATCTCTATATGAACAGGGCGTAAGTTTAATTTACATGCTTTTATAAGTGCATTCGCCCCGGATCCTAAAACGCTTCTGTTGGCACCGCTATCGAGTAACCCTATTCGTGGAATTCCTAAGATTTCTACTTGAACAAACGGTCTATCGTCGTTCGTCATTTTCAAAAAATGTTCATTGATTTCAATGTTCGATGAATGTATGTATTCCTCACTCCCTACTTGTCTCACATCCGGTATTACTAAATTTGAATCGGTTTCCGATTCTCTGGGGGACTTGCTACTGTCCATCACTACCGTCTGCCCCTCCCGACGGGTGCCTAGGCGTTTTTTGCACACCACGGACAGGACTTTGTGTCGACTTGGTAGAATCCACACTTGTAGCAAAATTTGTGCTTGGGGGCTCTACACTCGAATTGGTGATGGCCTTCTAGCCGACAGTTCCAGCAAATACCAGGAGGAGGTGGCCTGTACTTTTCAACAAGAACCTTCAAACCATCGATAAGGTCATTGCCCCCTTTGGCTTTCATCTGCGGTTCGTCTATACGGGGAGTCGGTTTGAAAATCTTCTCCGCCGCGGGTTTATACGACTCTTTGTGAACAGCTTCTCCCTTATCTGGCCTATTTACCTCACCGCCTTGTTTTGATTTTTGACCCGTCTTTAATTCGTTTATCTGAACCCTATTCTTAGGCGCTTGATCATCCTGACTCCGGGTTTCATATTTAAACCAAAAAGTGGCATCAAGCTTCCGGCCGAAGGTTTTGAGATCCGCCAGATTATCAATCTGAGCAGCCACAATGTGCCCTTTGTAATCGGCTCGGAGATTACGAAATACTATCTCAAATTTTTTCTTCTCTGAGATCGGTTTCGTCAGAGAATTGAAAATTTTCTGGATATCGAAAAAGAAATCCTGGAATTTTTCTTTCGACCGTTGTTTCCTGTCAATCGCCCTGACCTCGCTTACGTGGTCATGATCAGGACTCAAAAATTCCTTTTTCATTTCCGCCACTAGCTCTTGCCATGTAGTAAAATCTTCGGATTCTACTCCAGACATAAACCATAGTTTTGCTAATCCACTGAATAAATGTATAGCTGAGCGGAATAGTTCCTTTTCGGAGACATTTTCCGACTTGGCATAAAATTCCACCTCGCGTATGAACTTCATCAAATCTCTACCACCATCCCTACCGTCATAGCGCAAGTTCCATTCTGAAACTGGTCTACTTCGCCTTGTCTGTGACCTTTTAGGCCTGGCTTTCGACCTACGTGGTGGAGAAATAGACGACGAGTCTGAGTCTTCCTCCGAAATGTCGCGTGTAGACGACAATGCAAATCGTCTTATTACTTTTTCTTCTTCCTGTGGTCTACGACGGCCTACTCCTGATCCAGATGGTTGTAAACTCGAAGGAGCCACCAAAGAGGATGCTTGCCTGTTCTCTAAATTCGATAGCAGTTGTCGTCTACTTATGAGGTTCATTCGATTTTCATTACCACTAGTTAGCTCTCCTACGTCTGTATCATCCGTCTGTGTCTCTCTAGATATACTTTGAACTTTAGGTTGTCCAGTCTGACCTAACTGTAGTTGGGATAATGAGTTGGATATTTGTAGCATTACCTCCTTTCGGATCTCATCGATTGGAGTAAACATGGTAAAGTACGTGTTGTACAATTGACGAATATTACTGAGCAGTTTATCCAAATCCTCTAAGTCTTGATCTTTATCTGCCGCGGTTTGGATTGTCAAACACCGGGCGAAATAGTGCACCAGACGTGTTTTCAATGCGTCTTTAATTCCCTCGAAATGTTTCTTCTTCTCTAAATAGTCACTGATTTCCTTGACCGACCTGTCAATCAAAGTTATTTCTCCGTCCACATTCCGTCCCTCACAATTTACAAAATCTATTTCCTTCGGATCACCCTTTTTCAGTGTCTCCCTAAGACGTCTTCTTAGTGCTCCTACACTTTCGTTTTTCTCAAACGCTACTGCCCGAATCTCCAGTTCAAACTCGACCTCTTCCCTCTCCAAGTGATGGACGAGGAGGGTCTCATACTTCAATTTTATCTCAGATTCCATATCAGCCTGTGTTTCGTATGCTGGGAACTTTTCGATGGTAATGAGTGTTCGAACCACGGCCAGATCAACGTCTGTGCCCCCTTCAGACTCACTCTTCTATCCAACAGTACTCACCCTTCGCAGTCTCGATTATACAATCGGACTCCAGGACGGTTTTCAAAACGGCCTGTGTGGTTCTAGGGCTCACTAATTACCGTCGAAAAGCTCAAAACACTACGAACACTCCACTGACTACCACCGAATAACATTCAATGGAAAATGCTACAAAATAATGCCACCAAAACAAATCAACCTGTTTGTTGTTACGCGGCCAGGGGCTTTCAACTCTAAATTTGATAACCTATATTGAATAGCAAGCGTTCTAATTTGACGTTCGACGAACGCAAAGAAAACCTTAAAACAGTTTTATGCTGTTTTTTTCCTCCCTCTACCGGGTACGGAAAGATCTGTAACCGATTTGCAAAACAATATGTTTACTTTTTATGTGGGCGCCAATTTATAACTCCTTTGTAACGTTCCTGGATTCAAATGTGAATCGGAAACTCCCAGGGTCGTTTTATGCGAATTGTTTACATTTCGATACAGGGAAGGGTCAGCATAATCACAACATAATTTTAGATGAACTCTCGAGGTTCATTTACCAGGGTTGAAACCAACTTGCTAGCTCGATCTTACCTTTTCTACCCTCTGAAAGATTTCAGAAAACGAGGGGTGGGAAACTTTTGTTTTAAAAAGTTTGCATCGAATTTAGGGCGAAATTAATTAAATAATGTGATTTCTAAGATCATCAAATTTCTTTTCCTTATAGAAAGCTAGGTGGTTTTAGGTAAATACAATTGTTGTACAAACATCATGCTATTTATTTAGCTTACTTTTGGGTACCTAGCTAGATTTGCCTAACCTCGTGATCACGATTTACGTAACTGCCTATTGCACAAAATTTAGGTTTAATTAATAATACCAGCGCGACTTACGGTTTATCTGGATGCTGTGGATCGGTGGCTCACTTACGGTGATGGTGGGGAACCTCTGGATCGATCTGCTACACATAAAAGTCGCCCGAATGAACCAATAGTGATTGGCCAATCAACCGACTTGACGGTGGAGCGATGGTGGAGAACCTCTGGTGGGAAGCGCAACAATTATTTTCTCTGTCGCTGCGTGGGGGTGGACCGGGCCTATTATAGCCGGGGGCCGGTTCACTTCCAAGATATTTCAGCGATCGATTCGGCCTGTCGATTCAAGATGGCGTCTCCAACAATGGCGTCGAACTCCGGATCAGAATGGTCTAACAAAACGTGGTTGGACAATGGTGATGTCGAGGATCCCTCTTCTGCTATTTACCCCAAAGGAGTACCAGCAGGGAAGATTTCTGGCTCAGGGATTTGATTTGTTCTGGAAAATTCCAAAATAGATGCAAGTTGGGCGTTTGGGACCAGTTTCTCCCGAAAATCCAGACGACTGGCCTAAACAAATGGAAAAAGGCCTCGTTAGGCCTGTTCAGGTTGATATTAGTGACCTGATAAGATTTCATTCGACGACTTTTATAATCATTTTGCTCCATTTACCTTTTTCCACTAGGTTCAATTGCACGCAATTCCCTTGGAATGCGAACCGCTTTTATTAGCCACACAACACCCTGTATATAGTACATTTATTTTAGGTTAAGTTTCTCTAACACTATTAACATTTCTTTACCTTTAATAATTTACTAACTGCACTACTAACACTTTATTTTAAGCTTTTAACAATTGGCTTTTAAGGAACAACTATAACTAAAAGAATTAGAAACAAGAATTACTTAAAAATCACACATGCTTTTTTATACAATTTTCACTACCTCGACTTTTAACACGCGCCGCGCACTTCTAACTTTCTTGAAGTCTTGAGCCAGAAAGAAAGAATTAGTTCAACCATGCTAGCGAGAAGTCTATATTTAATACGTATTGGTAATTCATTTGTATTGAATAATGATTTTGACAGCCCCTCTAGTGTCCATATCGAAAACCATATTGATTTTATGAACTGAAATTCCCATATACGGTTTACCTTAAATTTGTTTCGAAAATGAACTCCCGCGACCTCAGACATAGATGGCAGCACCTATTCCATTAGACCAGTGGCGTATAAAGGAGGTCGCCCAAATTCCCGCATTTGGTGGAGCCAATGCGATAATTTTGAAACCATCGGTTACAAGTTTTACTCGCAAAAAAAAATCGCTGATTAAAAAAAAAAAATAATCGAAATATCTTGCATACCTAAACAATTTTTCACTATTTAATAGGTGAAATTTGTCTCCCTCATAAGTGTCTAAAATATCAATGCATTATTTAGGTAACCAGGTTATTCGTTGAAATTGATTAAACATAATTTTTATTAATTTTATTAATTTATACATAAAAAATTATTACATAATCGTTGCTCCTGAGCTAGAACACATATCAGGTTTTAATGATTGCATCGAAACTGGGCCAACTGGCCTTGACATGGTTGTATAACAGTCTACAAGAGGATGTGAGAACTGGGAAGTCTTCATGGGAGGTTTTGACATTAGATTCTCAAGTGTGGTATAAAACTCGAATATAACCTCGATTGTTACTTGGGATCAGGGACGGGAATGGTTGAAATTTCTTTTTACCATTCATTCTTTCATGCAATCACAGAAAAACAAAATCACGACAGTCGTAGCAGCAGCCACACCAAGCAAACGACAGTCAGCACATTCATTCATTTATTTAGTTTACATCTGAACAGATAATACGCCACAATACACTGTTCGAGGCCGCATTTCTCCATCCTCGAATGCTCCCCATGCTCGCCAAATCGTTTTGAACCTGGTCTGCCCACCTCGCTCACTGTGCTGCACGACATCGCGTACCTGCCGGATCGGAAGCGAACACCATCTTTGCAGGGTTGCTGTCCGGCATTCTTGCAACATGCCCTGCCCATCGTACCCTTCCGGCTTTAGCTACCTTCGACTGGGTTCGCCGTAGAGCTGGGCGTACTCGTGGTTCATTCTTTGCCGCCACACACCGTCTTCTTGCACACCGCCAAAGATGGTTCTAAGGTCCTAACTCCAAGGATGATGCGCCTTCGTATTTCATGAATAATATTGTTATTAGCCGTTAGCAAGGATCAAAGGTAGACGAATTCCTCGACCGCCTCACCACTTATGGTGACAGACGCCGGAAGGTGATCTGGGATATCACTTTGTAGGCGGAATTAAGGATGGTGATCGCTCGAAAGTTCTCACACTCCAGCCTGTCGCCTTTTTGTAGATGAAGCATATATCCCCTTCCTTCCACTCCTCCGGTAGCTGTTCAGTTTCTCAGATTCTGACTATCAGTTTGTGCAGGCAAGTGGCCAGCTTTCCCGGACCCATCTTGATGAGCTCAGCTTCAATACCATCCTTACCAGCTGCTTTATTGGTCTTTAGCTGTTGGATGGCATCCTTAACTTCCCTGGTTAAGTTTGGTTGGCTTCCATCGTTCGCTGAACTGACGTAGTCATCTCCTCCGCTGCCTGTACTCTCAGCGCCATTTAAATGTTCCTCGTTCCTGCTTCAACTTTTCGATCACCACACGTTCATCTGTCAAGATGCTCCCATCCTTATTCCTGCACATTTTGGCTCGCGGCACGAAGCCTTTGCGGGATGCGTTCAGGTTCTGATAGAACTTGCGTGTTTCTTGAGAATGGCACAGCTGTTTCATCCCTCGCACTCAGCTTCTTCCAGGCGGCGTTTCTTTTCCTAAAAAAGGCGGGTCTGCTGTCTCCACTTCCGTCTATAACGTTCCACGTTCGACCGGGTACCTTAATGTAGCGCAACCACCCGTGCTGCGTCCTTCTCCTCCAGAATCTGTCTGCACTCTTCGTCGAACCAATCGTTCCATCGACGTTGTTCTCCGGTGCGTCGTTAATGGCTGCTTTGACTGTATTCCAGCAGTCCTCAAGAGGGGCCCCATCGAGCTCACCCTCTTCCGGCAACGCTGCCTCGAGATGCTGCGCGTATGCAGTGGCGACATCAGGTTGCTTCAGTCGCTCTAGGTCGTACCGCGGCGGTCGTCGGTACCGAACATTGTTGATGACGGATAGTTTTGGGCGCAGTTTAACCATTACCAGATAGTGGTCAGAGTCGATGTTAGCGCCACGATATGTCCTGACGTCGATAATGTCGGAGAAGTGCCGTCCATCAATCAGAACGTGGTCGATTTGGTGATTCTGTCTGCAGTGGTGATCTCCAGGTGTACCGATACGGGAGGCTGTGTTGGAAGTAGGTGCTGCGAATGGCCATATTCTTGGAGGCGGCGAAATCAATTAGTCGTAGGCCGTTTTCGTTCGTCAGCCGGTGAGCGCTGAACTTTCCAATAGTCGGTCTCAACTCCTCCTCTTGGCCAACCTGAGCGTTCAAATCTCCTATGATGATTTTGACGTCGTGGCTTGAGCAGCTGTCGTACTCACGTGCGCGTAGAATGCGTCCTTATCATCATCAGTGCTTCCGGAGTGTGGGCTATGGACGTTGATTATGCTGAAGTTGAAGAACCGGCCTTTGATCCTCAACCTGCACATTCTTTCATTGATCGGCCACCACCCGATCACGCGCCTTTGCATATCGCCCATCACTATGAAAGCTGTTCCCAGCTCGTGTGTGTTGCCGCAGCTCTGGTAGATGGTATGATTACCTCTAAACGTTCGCACCATTGATCCCTTCCAACAAACCTCCTGCAGCGCTACGATGCCGAATCCACGGTCCTTGAGCACATCGGCGAGTATGCGTGTGCTCCCGACGAAGTTGAGAGATTTGCAGTTCCTCGAACCAAGTTTCCAATCGTTAGTCCCTTTTCGTCGCATTGATCTTCGCCCATGGTTCTGGTCTGTACTCTCTTGTTGATTGTTCGTTGCGTATGTTTTATAAAGGCTGGCTTGCAGGGCCTGACACCAAGCCCTCTAAATTTCCGGAGGACCATTCCTCCTTATTCCCGGTGGACCATGGTGCACAGTCCCTCGCTGGCACTCGGACGATGATCAGCCGCCCCTAACATGGAGAACAGACGCTGTTGTGAGCCGATCCTGACATGGAGAACAGACGCTCAATAAGATTTGCACCTCCGGAGAGGAGCAAACCCCCCCTTCCCTGTCAGCATACGACCATAGTTCCCACCGGGGTTGGTTACCCGATCTTCCCTAAGGTTGCTCGTATCCCGGCCAGCACCGCGGGGAGGTAGGGATAGAAGTTGCTGGGTAAGAGGCTAAGGACCGCGAGATGGGGTCTATTTTATTCCTTCAGGTACGCGAAGTACCAATGGTACGCTTTACCCAGCATTTGCCGTGCCAATACGACTTCCTCGATTCTTGCGAGGTTTTCTAAGCCAAGTTATCTGCTAATCTGTACTTAAACGAGCAAGGCAAAAATATTAAATGGTTTTTAAAATCACTCGTTATCCAAAGAAATATAAAATATAGATCTTTATATTTTATTTCTATCTCATTCAAAACGACAGCGACAGTTAAAATTAGTTATGACGTAATGAAGGTAATGTATATCAGGGAATCTGCTTTCAGGAATAGCCTTGTCGATTCCATGACATTATCTGAAAGATGCATATAACTTGTACGATAGAAGCAGCATTATTTCTTACACCTAAGATCACCTTTTTTTGTGGCCAACAAACAAATTAAATTATTCCATTCACCTTCCTCCACATCACCACACTGGATGACTTTGGCAAGAACGATAGCGAAAAAATAATAATTTATGGGCCCACCACTCATCCGGTGAGCCTTCCTCCGACGTTGGACGAAAATTCTTTGACCCCTCCCCCCCAACGATGACGTTAACAGGTTTCCACAATATCACTTAGAAAATAATTTCCCTTGCTTCCGCCTTGGACGCATACCGGCCAAAGTCTACTACGTCCAGTACCTATTCCGACTGCGATCCATGAGATACGATCTAAAAGAGATTCGAACAGATAAGGGAACATAATCTGACGGAGAAAATAAGCAATAAATTATAATCATTGTTAGGAAGGTGATGATTCTCTTGGGAGCTTTCCGTTGCTCACCGTGGCGGAGATTTTGGGCCACATTTTGGTGCTTGTAAACAGAAGAGGGTATGATTATTATCTTGATACTTTCTTTTTTGCTAGTGTGGCAGCAAAATTTTGACGATGTTACGGGAAGAACAATTTTCAACAGGTCGTCGGCATAGGTCGATGTAAAATGAATCTCTTTTCTTGACGATGAAGTTTTTCGGGTGGTTTACATCGAGTGGAATACCTTAGTTAGTGATTAATGGATTTTCATCATTTTCAGTTATGTTGCAAGGCTCCTGCATCGGAAAGTAATATATTATCAAAGTGTGATAATTAGTGTAGGTATTTGGAAACAATAGAAAATCTATCACTTTGGCGAATGACGTGCAATTTAATTATGCCCCAATAATAGCTCCTCTGATGTATTGGGTTTCACGACATCATAAATAAGTCTTCAAAATTATTACAAAGTGACACCCAGCTGACTTTTCCAATTACGTTTGGCACATCAAAATCAAGCGAATCAGCAGAAGGTCCCCACGCAACAAAGAATGAAAGCACACAAGGTCCAATCAAATTGAGACAAACTGTTACTGGCACATGCCGTACTGTGCCCTGTGTCAACATTGTGGTGTTATAAAAAGTTTGAGAAGACTAAGCAAAATTAAAAGATTTTCTCAAACCCCACGAAATTGAGGTACCAATGGCTCCACGCAGTTTTTTCTTCTTTCCATGGATTCACGTGTTTCGAAAGGCACGTGTTTATTCAAAATCTACGAAAACAAATCCCACATAGCAATAGTTTTAGATTAATGTGTATATATGGTTGATATACCGTATTGACTCAAATCCCGAACAGACTCATATTCCGAACACAATACATCATATCATTATTTATATAGCATCGACCCGGCAGACGTTGTCCTGCATAGTAGGCGAAAATGCGCGTTCTGCACTGCCCTTGCGAAGTTTCTATACGATTCTCAATTCTAATTTTTTGCCGTTCACTTGACTTTAATCGTAATTTTGCATAGGGAAATATAAAAAAACCCGTCGGAAACCGTAACGTACATAGGTATCTGCTGAAGAAATGAAGAAAATCCATCCAGCCGTTTTTGAGTCATGCGGATACGAACACAGAACGTTTCATTTCTATTATATAAGAAGATTATCCGAACAGATTTATCTGAAACATTTCGTTATTATTGCATAATAAGCTATTTTTTCGGCAGGCGTACAGATCAAGGACATTTTAATTGTCCAACAATGAGATAATAGTGATATTTTCAATTTCAATGCTTTTAAGCTGGTTTTCGGAATTTGAATCAAAGTGTTCGGCAGTTTGGACAAGTTTTACTATGCGTGTTTCATGTGCATTTGAGACAAAGTTTGGCAGATCAGAGAAAATCATTCAGTATTTATTATTTACAATTAATAAAATATGAATATTAAGGACATAGGGGCCCTCCTTAGCCGTGCGGTAAGACGCGCGGCTACAAAGCAAGACCATGCTGAGGGTGGCTGGGTTCGATTCCCGGTGCCGGTCTGGGCAATTTTTGGGATTGGAAATTGTCTCGACTTCCCTGGGCATAAAAGTATCATCGTGTTGGCCTCATGATATACGAATGCAGAAATGGTAGCTTGGCTTAGAAACCTCGCAGTTAATAACTGTGGAAGTGCTTAATGGACACTAAGCTGCGAGGCGGCTCTGTCCCAGTGTGGGGATGTAATGCCAATAAGAAGAATAAGAAGAAGAAGAAGTAGAAGAATATTAAGGACATAGTTGGAAGACCTCCTGCACTCCCCTCCCACCGACATTCGAATGCGTCAGCGCCTTCATTTCATTTATTTAGCTTACATCTAAACAGATAACACAATTAGACGCCACAATACACGGTTCGAGGCCGCATCTCTCCACCCTCGAATGCGCCCCACACTCGCGTCGTTATGGACCTGGTCCGCACACCTCGCTCGCTGCATTCCACGCCCCGTCTCGTACCTGCCGGATCGGAAGCGAACATCATCTTTGCAGAGTTGCTGTCCGGCATTCTTGCAACATGTCCATCGTACTCTTCCGTCAGCGTCTTATCAGTGTCTTGTACATGACACATTTGAACCGGTGCCAGCGAATGTGGTACATGTTACATTGAGTAAATTTTTCAGGAGACGCTTTTTCCCAAAAACATCGAATAATAAATTCATATTTGCAATTTTCTGCAACTTTACTGTACCAACATGTTATGACTAATGTGCCTAAAGATAGTAGTGAAAAATAAGCGAAGTTTTTTTTTATAAATGTTAAGTTTATTGGAACAAATTGCACATGTACCACTATTATTGATGATGATGATGATGATACTACCATCTATTGTAGCAAGGCACCTGCCGATAGCACTGGCCATATCTGACAAACGATTTGATCATGATTATACTACTGTTTGTATTTCATCAGGCTCCTGTATGAAGGGCCAAAAATGGGTGGGGTGGTTCCATAAGCAGAGACACTTATGCGAATCCACGGGATGAATAGAGAATCTCCTTCCAGAAGAAAGTTCGTACATACAATAATATAACCAAGCCCTCGTTTCCCAGATTGACCCAATAGATGGGGAGAAGAGCCCGCCCTTTATCCACGAGATGTTAACAATAGAAAGTTGGCGATTCCACTCTTCCATCCAAATCGCTTCAATCGGGTGCCCTGATGTTTTTTTATGGTATTCAATCATACAGTTTCAATATAATTTGGTAAATATATATAATGGAATTCTCTCACCAAGTTTCAATTCCATGTCCTGGACGGGAAAGGAGCTTTCTTCAACGCCAGCTAGTCTTAGATTTATGCCTTCAGAGATAGAAAACCAATAGCTCTTCAAGAGATGTTCTGGTTTAAAAAGGGGAATATGCTTCATTCTGAAAAGATGAAATAAAAAGACGAATGGCAGTATCATCATCATCATCATATATATAATAGCCCTGTTTGTCTGTCCGGTGACTAGCCAACCAGACGCAACACGCTGGGGAAATTCTCACAAAAAAATAAAATATTTGATACTTCAATTCTTTTTTACTTTTTTTTACAAATGCAGAGAACAAAACCAATGACAACCTTAGACAACCAGACACAGCATTTGATGAAAAAAATCACAGACAACAGACGATGAAAATTTTGATTTTTTTTAATGCAGAAAAGAATATATCACTCTAAAAAATTGAAAAAAAAAACACTTGCCACGGGCGCTATTGCGTCCACAAATAAACTAGTACATAATAACATAATTGTTTTTATTAATATGAATACTTATTCTGACTTTTTTATACGCATTGCTTTATGAAGGGTCAAAAATGGAGACTGTGGACTCGTAAGCAGATACACTTACGCAAAACCCGAAAAAGAGAGTGTCCTTCCAGCAATGTAATCCCACAAACTAACAATAAGATTCGCAATACTTGTTGGGCTTTCAGTGAGAAGTTTTTTTTCGAAGAAAAGCGCGTGAAATCCATTACAACTCTGAGGTAATTTAAAAGTACCTATCTACATGGAAGTTCTAGTACAAGTTTCCTGTATTTCATGATGCCCTGCATACGGTTCCACTCTACAGTACTTGTTGGGCACTCCATTTCTTAACCTGTCTAAGGAAGAGCGTGTCAAATTCACTGTTTTAACCTAGCCGGTGACAAGCGCGGTGTCATCATCATCAATAGACATAGACCGCTGTCATCATTGAAATGCAGTATGAAAAAAAAATTATAGCCCAGGACATTCTGGCTACGATCTGGCGATGGGCTAAACAATAGGATGTCAGTAGCCTGGTTTTAATAGTAAAAAAAACGATATGAGTAATAAACTGAAAACTGAGTAATAAACTGAAAATCCCTTCAAAGCAATTTCAAACTTACGATATGCTTCCATTTAAAAAGTAGTTGCCCAAAGTCACAAAAACCAACTTCAATCAACAATTAACTTAAGATTTAGTTGACATTTTAATTCGTAAGGGAAATCTCTGCAGTTAGTACTCATTGCACCGTCAGCTTTAACGGATAAAACCATAAAGTTTGTGAAGCAAAATTTGAATTTTTCAACCCTCGCATCCCTTCATTAGGCGGCCTCAAACATTGACATGAGTCGTCATCTTTTACTAAACTCTCCCTCTTCCGTGAATATGTCTCGTACTTTTTGTATGGCCAAACTAAGAACATATAGCAAAACAAATGATAAACCTCAAGACTCGCAAATAAAACCATTATAAAAAATGAATAAGAAATAATGTTATACTTAGTGAACTCCATCGGCATAAACAAGACCATGACTTGACATCCAAGAACACGCACTGATTTCCGCCTCCGACTTCGATTCCAACGAAGACCCGGTTCAATTTTGCCAAAGACAGCATTGCCTCCATCGATTAGCATCTGTTGCGTTTTTCACTTAGCATATTCCAGAACAGCTATAGTAATGTAGTAATGTAGCTGTTGAAAACTACGTTGTATGGAAGTTTCTCATATAGGGTCACGATGATAGCTAGGTTTTATGGCAAATCTCCAGTCTTGATGTTCCTTCATTTATATCGGTTTCTTCCTTCAGCGTTAAGGTTTTCTAGATCTGGTCTAAGTTCTCGAAGCTATATCTTTCACACACAGGAGCATGGCGCGGACACACTTACACGGGGAGCGATTTTTGGTGACGATATACTCAGCATTGTTTTATTCCAATTCGAAAAGTTGTGATTGGAATTCACCGAATAATGAGCCAAAATTTGGAAGACGCGTAAATTACGTCTTTTCCATACCAATGATTGCTTCGATCCCTGCACATGTACCACTATTAATGGGAACAAAATGAAACAGAAACCGAAAATCGTTGACAGTAAAAGTGGAACATGTACATTTTTAAAATCATTCTGAACGGCAGTAAACTATCTTGAAATTCAGAATAGGATTAAAATTTGTTGCGGAAGCATTCATGTTGCCGAATTTCCTTTTAAATAAGGTGAGTTTAGTGGGTGGAACTGTACATGTACCACTTTTGCTGGCAACGAAATGGTCATTGAGATATATAGTTATGATACAATATGCACATCAACCGTAATAGCCAACCAGAGGGCCCTGCCAACAGAGAAGCACCGTCAGCAGAACCCCTGGACTTCGAACCCAATCAGCCGTTGTCACCCAGAAAGTAATAATGCACTATCAGCAGAATTCCCCACCGGTCGATCACCGATGTTCCAAATAGGAAATGTTAAGTTAGGCATAGGAAATGTTAAGTTAGCAATAATAAGTTATAAAAGGTAGTAAAAGACAGTGAATTGGGCAGTTCATAGTTAGTAAGCAGTGAATTCAGATGTAATTAGTGTAAAGTTTGATTAATAAATTATTTTTTTATGATTCCGATTTCATCGAGCCACCACGACTAAAAACCGTAAGTAGAACCCTTTATTCATTTTAAAGTGAAAAGTGTTACTTGCGTCTGTGATTAATTTTATCGCAGCGAAACGAATTTGCGAGTTCTAAGAGAACGCAAGTTCAAAAACCCAGTGAAATTTAAACCGTGTGTGCACAAGCGAGGCTAGTGAAATCAGAGACAACATTAGTTGAACTTCATTCACATTAAGGTCACTCCTGACAGAATCCAAGTTTCAAAGTGCTCGCGTTTTAGGGGGCACACCACTCGATACGGAGGCGGCGGACAACTGTCATTTTTATTCATTCAGCTTTGCTGCGTCGCAGCATGCGTGAAAAAATAAAAATGACAGTTGTGCGTTGCTTCCGTATCGAGTACTGTGCCCCCGAAAACGCGAGCACTTTGAAACCTGGATTCTGTCAGGAGTGACCTTAACAGCTCTTGTTGCATAATCGTATAGGTCAGGTACGTTGAGTCGCGCAGCGAACCGTATCGCATGCCAAAAATTCATCGCAAAAGAAAATTTGTGCTGAACTTTTCAGATTCTTCTGAGGACGAGTTTAATACATCCTCACCTGATATGGAAGAAATCTCTAACAAGCTCGCTCAAATGATGACTGCTATTGTCAGTCTTCAAGAGAGACAAATTCAATTAGAACAGAATTCAACTGCAGCCGCCAGCAGTAATTCACAAACCGAAAACACAGGCGATGTTCCAATCGGGGATTCCTTCAAAATTCCCGATCCCATTAAATCTCTTCAGCCTTTTGAAGGCAACAGAAAACAACTGGCCGCGTGGCTTACCACGGCAGAAAATACTTTAAATCTATTCAAGAATAAAGTTGCACCGGAATTATACACAATGTATGTGACGGCTGTAACAAATAAGCAAAAGACATCCTATGTCTTGCAGGCAATCCACAAGATTTCGATAACATTAAGGAAATTTTAATTCATGCTCTTGGTGATCGCCAAGAATTATCTACGTATAAATGCCAGTTGTGGCAGAATAAAATGGATCAAAATATGAGCATTCATAGATATTACCACCGTACAAAAGAGATAGTACAGAATATTAAAACTTTATCAAAACAAAACACAAAGTATCGTGATAATTGGGATGCAATAAATACTTTTATTGATGAGGACGGATTAGCCGCTTTTATTTCTGGATTGCGTGGAAACTATTTCGGTCACGCTCAAGCAGCAAGGCCTAAAGATATTGAGGATGCATACGCATTCTTGTGCAAATTTAAGAGTCAAGAAATCAACGCCAGTAATATGGAAGACATTTCAAAAGTTAAAAATTCAAACGGTAGTAAATTATTTACGAGTAGTAGCAGTAAAAATCAGGATCCAAAACCCATGCAGCATACCAATTTTAAACCAAACTTTTCGCACAAACCAAACTTTGTTTCAGGTAATAACAGCAAAGACTCCATAGAACCGATGGAAACTGACTCATCGCTTCAAAGCAGATTAACTTATAACAAAAGCTCATTAACAATAACGAGGTAGCTAGTGAATATGAACTTTCCGCATCAGAAGACTCATCTGATGATGATGAGGAAAAAGAGGTAAATTTTTGTCAGGCCAATCGAGTAACTCGAATAAAATGAGGAACTTCTTACCATATTTGAAATTGAACGGCTTCAAGTTTTTAATTGACACGGGCGCTAACAAAAATCTCATTCGCCCGGGATTACTTAAGAATACTGTAGAAACCAAACCCGTTACAATTAAAAATATCTCTGGTTCTCATATTATTAACAAAAAAGGATATTTTAACTTTTTCGGAAGAATCTTTCCACCAAAATAATTTTACGAAATCTCTTTTCATAATTACTTTGAAGGCCTTATTGGATCTGAGTTTCTTTCAAGAACCAAAGCTGTCATAAACTATGAAAAAGAAATTGTTAAAGTTAATGGCATCGAAATACCATTTAAAAAATATTACTCTGCTAGGAAAACATACAACCACATTGTTACCCTTTTAACTACAAACGATGGAGACTGGTACGTCCCGAAATTCTCAAAATTAACAAATAAACTCACAATATTACCCGGTATTTATAACTCTAGGCATTATAAATCCACAATCCTTGTTCAAAGCAATAGCAAAACCCCACCAAAAGACATTCCAAAATTCTCTTTAAAAGTTAATAATTTCGAGACTATCTCCCCAATCCCTGTTAAAATTCATAAGAGTCTAGAAGAATCAGATATACAACAATTAATTCGTACAGATCATTTATCCAATTTTGAAAAATCCAAATTGTTCGATGTTATTTTGGAACACCAGGATACATTATTAAAAACTGGTGAAAAACTCACAGCAACTACTGCAGTGAAACATAATATTGTAACAAAAGATAGCCAACCAATCTATACAAAGACGTATAGATATCCTCAACACTATAAGAAAGACGTAGACGAGCAAATTCAAGAAATGCTCGAATGCGGAATAATTAGAAACTCACTGAGCCCATATTCTTCTCCCGTTTGGGTAGTCCCAAAAAAATCGGACGCCTCCGGAAAGAAAAAGGTTAGAGTAGTTATCGATTACCGGAAACTTAATGACAAAACGGTAGACGATAAGTATCCTATCCCTCAGATAGAAGAAATTCTCGACAGTCTTGGCAAGTCTGTGTACTTTACGACTTTGGATTTAAAGTCAGGCTTTCACCAAATCGAGATGAACAAAAAGGACATAGAGAAAACAGCATTTTCAACAGGACAAGGGCACTACGAATTCACACGTATGCCTTTTGGCTTGAAGAACGCGCCCGCCACTTTCCAGCGAGCGATGAATAGCATATTGGCTGATTACATTGGTATTATATGCTTCGTTTATCTGGATGATATCATCATCATTGGATATAACTTAGAAAATCACCTTGAAAAATGTTTCAAAGGTTTTGAAACGTCTAGCGGATTTCAATCTTAAAATCCAGTTAGACAATTGCGAGTTCTTGCGAACCGAAACAGAATTTTTAGGTCATGTAATCACTCCCATTAAGGCAAACCCCGATAAGATACAAAAAATTCTAAAATGGCAATTACCGACTAAATCGAAACAAATTAAACAATTTTTAGGACTTACTACAGAATTACTACAGAATGTTCATTAAAGACTATTCGAAATCTACTAAACTCTTTACAAAGTATTTGAAAAAAGATGTAGACATAAACATGAATGATAAAGATTACAAAGAATCTTTTGAAAAATTGAAAACCATCATATCTTTGGATCAGGTTCTTGCCTATCCTGATTATAACCTTCCTTTTATTTTACCACGGATGCAAGCAACTATGCTCTGGACGCGGTTTTATCACAAAAACAGGATGGAACAAAGAGACCAATAGCATTTGCCAGTCGGACTCTCAAAAACACTGAATTAAATTATTGTACCACAGAAAAGAAGCATTGGCGATAATGTGGGCTATTGACAAATTTAAACAATATCTGGGTGGGAATAAATTTACTCTCATAACAGATCACAAACCTTTAACATACATAAAGAATTCTAAAAAGAATCTAAAATTGATCAATTGGAGCCTTGAACTAGAAAACTATGATTATGATATAGTTTACAGGTCAGGAAAAACAAACGTTGTAGCTGATGCACTTAGCCGTAAAATAGATGCGAACGCAAATGACGTTGACGAAGAATCCTTGGCTACAAATCACTCTGCGGATACTTCAGGTGATTTCTCGCTTAACTTTTCAAAAGGACCTAAGTAACATTTTTTTCATTAAATTATTTGAATAGCGCAATCAACATAAAAACATGAAAGCTTTCGATTGCAGTACTCAAATTAATTCATGAAAAAAATGTTACTTAGGTCCTTTTGAAAAGTTAAGCGAGATTTCTTCATTCATTTTACTGAACGAGCAATCAATAGTTATCGCAATCAAATAGTATTCAGGCAAACAACTTTCAATAGCATTATAACAGAGAACCCTTTTCCTAACTTCAACCGTGTAACTATTTGTGCAACGTCGTATGATCCAGAGAACATAACCAGATTTATCAAAGAATACAGCTCGGGTACACAAACCGCCATTCTGGCACCTGAAAATCTATTCCAGTTAATACAAGAAGTTCACAGGGAACACTTTTCGTTGACAAATTCGCATTTCGTCATTACTCAAAATATCGTCGAAGATGTGACTTCGGAAAACAGGCAAGATCAAATAGTTCGCACTGAACATGAACGAGCCCACCGTGGAATATCAGAGATGGAAAAGCAAATTAAGAGAGCATATTTTTTTCCTGGAATGACAAAAAGATTAGGCAAATAGTAAATTCTTGCTCTATTTGTGCAAAACACAAGTATGAACGCAAGCCCTACAACATTAAAATTTCTCCGAGACCCGTGGAAAAATCACCCTTCGATAGAGTCCACATAGACATTTTTGGAATCGATAAGCATAACTACTTATCATTAATATGTGCTTTTTCTAAGCACTTACAAATGATCGAAATTCCGTCCCGAAATCTTACCGATATTCAACAAGCCCTTTCTCAATATATCAGAACATTTGGAGCCCCAAAGAAAATAATTTGTGACCATGAAGCTGCGTTCACTAGCTTACAGTTGAAAGCCTTTTTAGCTAATTTAGGAACAGACATTGAGTTTGCTTCATCCTCCGAGTCGAACGGACAAATTGAAAAGACTCATAGTACTATTATTGAGATATACAATACCAATAAACATAAATTTGAAGGACAAAGTTCACCAGAGATCGTAGCTATAGCAACAGCCCTTTATAACAATTCAGTTCACTCAGCTACTTCTTTTAAACCCAACGAAATTGTGTTTAATCAACGTAATAATATTGATCCAGAACAGATTGCTGAGGAAGCAAAAGATTTATACGCGAAGGTCACCAACCAATTGATAAAATCTGCAAAGACAATGACGAAACATAACCCAGAAAGAGAAGACCCCCCAAATTTTGCCGAGAACACAGACATTTTCATAAAAGAAAACCACAAGAAAAAGTTAGACCCCAGATTCACAGAAACTAAATGCCTAAAGAACAATGAACATTCTGTTGCAATCAAGAGAAATGTGAAAAGAAATAAAATAAACTTAAGCGAATTAGGAACAGAAACTAACATATTTTTCTCTATTTTCAGATAAAACGTCGAATACCCAACAATACCATCAACACATTAACGCCGTTTTCTACTTTCAGCTTGAAACCATACTGAATAAAATTACTAATAAATTCATTTTTTTTGTATAATTGCAGCTCCCATACGAAGGACGAAAACAAAAAAAAACATTTTAATATGATAAAAAATAGATTTAATAACTGCCCAATAGGAATGATTAGGCTTCTATTTTTACATATAATCTTAATAGTCGTAATTTTTCAAATTAATTGCCAGGAGATAGAAATTGCAAACCTAAATTCAAATCCAATTTTAACTTTGAGAATCAAATCATGTAAAATTCAAACAGGAAATGTCTATATTATTCATTCTATAAACACTACAAATTTAGAACTTACAATCAATTCTTTAACAAATTTAGCGTATAAAAGATTAATAATCATTTATCTGAAATTGTTAAACTCAAAATTAAACTCTTATATTCCAATTTCATTCAAATACAACCACGAAAACGTTTAGCTAGGAGCCTGAACCTTATCGGAACGACTTGGAAATGGATCAGTGGAAGCCCGGACGCCGAAGACCTTCCCATCATCAACACAACCCTGAACAACTTAATCGAAAGCAACAACCAACAATATAAAGTCAACGAACAGATTGGTAAAAGATTGGAGTCATTAACCAGAGCAGTCAATAAGGTAATTGAAAGCAAACATGAAAACCAGATCATACTAAATGAAATAGAAACCATCACCACCATTATTAATATTGACCTGATCAACAAGATACTAGAAGAAATTCAGGACGCAATATTGTGGACTAAAATATCAGTTGCCAACAGCAAAATTCTCACAACCCAAGAGATACACACAATACGAGTATTATTGGAGGATAAAGGAGTTTACACAGATCTGCCAGACGAAGCACTAAACTTAGTGCAACCCAAAATTGCCGTTAACCACGAAACCCTACTGTACATCTTACGTGTACCAAAACTGGAGAGAGAAGAATCAGCAATACTTCAAATCCATCCGCTGAATAATAACAATTCAATGATTAGGAAATATCCAACACACCTGATTAAAAGCAGTCATGGACTATTCACAACCACCAAACCTGATGAATTCATTCAACGTAGTAGTTACATCAGTAAGTACTCAGATCAATGTATATCGAGTTTGATATTGGGAAAGAAGAGCTATTGTACTACCAGACGAGAGAATAGTACAGAAGCACAACTAATAACCGACAACCAATTATTAGTTACCAATGCGAAATCAGAGTTACTAAAAACTGATTGTGGTCCTGATAATCGCATCCTAGAGGGAAACTTTTTAATAACATTTTACAATTGTACAGTAACTATCAGAAACCAGCAGTTTTCATCAATCAGCCGAATCGTTCAACCGTCCATCATTCAAGGGCTATGTACAATCTGATTATACACCACCAATTAGTGAAGGACGATATAAATTATTTCAACAATAAAACTATAACCAACAGGAAAATGATTAATCACGTTTACTTGAAGCAGTTTACAAATCAACTTTGGCATTGGAGTTTATTTGAAGGGTTAACACTCTCAACCATTATAACCATAACATTAGCTGTGTTTGCTCTACTCTATTACAGACAAACTGTTCGTTACTTCATTTCTAAGCTAACCAAAAGAGACCCCAAATCTTCATCGCAGAATCCCATTGAAGACGCGTGAGGCCACGCTTTTTTCACCCCCCGGAGGAGTTATGATACAATATGCACATCAACCGTAATAGCTAACCAGAGGGCCCTGCCAACAGAGAAGCACCGTCAGCAGAACCCCTGGACTTCGATCCCAATCAGCCGTTGTCACCCAGAAAGTAATAATGCACCATCAGCAGAATTCCCCACCGGTCGATCACCGATGTTCCAAATAGGCAGGCATAGGAAATGTTAAGTTAGCAATAATAAGTTATAAAAGGTAGTGAAAGACAGTGAATTGGGCAGTTCATAGTTAGTAAGCAGTGAATTCAGATGTAATTAGTGTAAAGTTTGATTAATAAATTATTTTTTTATGATTCCGTAACACTTGTTACTATAATTACAGTCACTCTCAAAATTGAGCGTACAGTATGGATTAGTTGACTACATTCGAAAATTTCAAAGGAAATTCAATAGTTAGCTCGGTTGTTTTTAATGCATTTCAATATTCATCCCTTCCTTCAATGTATGCGTACATAAAATTGTTGAAATTGTTTCTCTAAAGATCATTTATTTGAAAATAAGGCTTGTTCGCGACAAAATCTGGACACTCCAAAACATGTATAACTTTTGAAATACCTCATCAACGAGTGAAATATCTCGTAGAGTAAAGAACGTATGTCTGTTCTATCAGAAAATATTTTATTTATTAGTATTACAAGTACCTAATGGATCGTGGTGTCGAAGAAAGAGCAGGTTCGAAAATCACTTGTGTGCAGCCGCCATTAAGGTCTAGTTCTTTCGATTCGAAATCTTGCTAAAAAGCTATTGTTTTCATGCAAGCGCTGTTCATAGAGTCTTGAAATAGTTTGATGCTTCTTTGACACCAATGAGGATGCCAAGGAGTTGAACAAGAACGGATTTAGGGAACCACCAGTAAGATGGGAAGGTGAAACAAAGACTACAGAGGAGAACAAATCTGTCGACACGAACTTTTTCTTGGGAAATTAAAATGTCACCAATGTTAGTGCATATATCAAAGCATAGACAGAGAATGAAGTAATTTGAAGTAAAAATTTACTGCATAAACTGACTACATCGTTTTTTTTTTAATTCTCAATGGTGTGTCCAGATTTTGTCGCGAACAAGCCTTAATCTCAAAATACGCCTATTAGATGTGACAAAATTGAGCGTACAGCTAATGTTTTTCTATAAAATTTCTTATTATAAACACGATTAATGTATTTTAATATTGTTTGTTCATGATTATATTTATAATAATAACCATCCGCTACTTAAACATTCAATGTTTTGAAATTAAACCATGTTTTGGTCAAAATGGCGAACAAGTGAGAAGTAAAAACATTGCTTTTTAACAATTCAATGCCTGTGGGCAAAATAAATGCTTTAATTTTATGTTTCACCGGCATAGTATCTTATATATGATAGATAATCGAAATCGAGTGAGACATACGATTAATTTGTCAAAATTCAGTCGGTAAATGATGAAAACAGATGTAAACATACAGAGAAAACGACAAATGTTAGGAATGACATAATTCAAATTTAGAATTTCTTTAACTTAAATTTGTTTTAAAGCTCGATTATTGTCTCAGGTATTTCATTAAGAGTAATATTATTAAATCCAACCATTCACAGTCAAATTCTAAAAGTACAAGGTGCATGTTAAGGTACCGAACATAAAAACAGCTTTTCAACCCCGTAGAGCACTTCTGATTAAATATTGTAAATATAGCCTCAAATCGTAATTTCATAAATAAATTTGGATTAAACTCCACGATCTGTTACCATAAGGGATGCAATTGGATGATTTCCATGTGGCGAGTAAAAATAAACTTTTTTAAGAGTTTGGCAGCTTATTTAATGATATCTTGGTGAATTTAAATGATTCAACCAAATTTGTTCCTACGGTGACTGAGTCTTCAAATATGATATGACATCTTATAATGTATCCGTGTGCTGCTCTTTTAGTAATATTATTATTAATGAGTGTCCTGAGCTTATAAGCTACCTATACATCGACTTTTAAATAAAGTTATACTTAATTTGAAATATGCCGTTCCCAACATTTGTCGTTTTCTTTGTATGTTTGCATCTGTTTTCATCATTTACCGACTGAATTTTCCCAAATTTATCGTATGTCTCGCTCGATTTCGATTGTCTATCATATATAAGACACGATGCCGGTGAAATCCATATCTTAAAGCATCTATTTTGCCCAGCAGCATTGAATTGTTAAATAACATTGTTTATACATCTTACTTGTTCGCCATTTTGATTAAAACATGGTTTAATTTCAAAACATTGAATGTTTAAGTAGCGGATGTTTATTATTATAAATATAATCATAAAAAAAACAATTTTAAAATACATTAATCGTGTTTATAATAAGAAATTTTATAGAAAAACATTAGCCGTACGCTCAATTTTGTCACATCTGATAGGCGTATTTTGAGATTATTTTCAAATAAATGAACTTTAGAAAAAAAATTTCAACCATTTTATGTACGCATACATTGAAGGAAGGGATGAATATTGAAATGCATTAAAAACAACCGAGCCAACAATGAAATTTCCTTTGGAATTTTCGAATATATTCATCTAATCTATGGTGTACGCTCAATTTTGAGAGTGACTGTATATACCAGAAAATAAAATGTGCATATTTCCAGATTTAATTACCAAAAATCACTTTTTCGTTATTCCCTTACTAGATCTTTGTAAATTGAAGCCGTTGGTGTAAAAAACTCATAATCGACAAAAATTGTTTATGTAGGGTAGAATACGGCATTGGCAGGGTGCGACAGTTGTTGGCACCCTCAACAAAATTTGCGTTTTCCAGCAAACATAAACTATTTATGAACATAATTTTGATTCAATCACACAATTTCAAGTCTAAGCTTTCATTTGAATAAGTTGTTTGTGTAAAAGTAGCCAGATTTGATGTGTTAATCACCGAAACAAATTTGCACCTACGAAATCCTTGCCATTATTGCATCGCCAAAGAAAGCAGCGCACGAAAAGCAAACTGTTACTTACTTTTTTGGATCGCCTGTTTCTCCTCTTTATTGCGTATGACACGACAAATTAAGTACGTAAACTACTTTTTACACTTTATCACCACTTGATTATCACCACAAAGATCAAATTTATCCAATATTTGCTCCATGTTTCACTAAATAAAATCGGGACTGTTCGTTTTCTTTGACAGCAGTACACTTCGGAATAGAGCGAGAGAATGTGTTTGTGAGCATATCAAACTCACGCTAAAAAGATACCACGCACAATTCTATGTGATTTGATTTTAGCAAAAATACAAACCAGGGGGGTAATATGCGGTGCATCGCGCCTCTTCTGCATATAGTATGAAGCAAATGTAAATAAACATTCCCACAATTTTTTCGTTAGTCAGCAGTAGTGTAGGTTAACCAATATCCTACAAGATTCCATTTCGAAAAATGTTACACTTGCCAAGCGGGGTGGCCCAGGGTGGCCCGCCTTTCCCAAGCGGCGAGGCCCGGATAATACATCTTAGGTAGGCTTGATTTGTTCGTGGATGACAGGCTTACTCCCCCTGATACAAACAAAATATCCGGCGATGGCATTTATTTAAAAAAAAAGTGTTAAAAAAAATACAATGAGTCTTAGGGTCGATTTCTTCACCTCCGCTTAGTGCTTAAACCAGGTTTAAGCGTATGGGTAAGCACCGTTGATCTTGGCCATCACGACACCCTCAGCGGAAGAGTGTACCACCTCTTGAACCAGATACCGTCCCGTTGTGCAAATAGCCGCCATCCTAAATCCGTTCGTCACCTAATTGACGACAGGAACGTTGTACGGATCGAACAGGAGGACGACTGCCACAGCAGCTGCTAAACAGATGTACAGTGGTTAAAATTCAATTGTGGTACTAGCACGGGTTCTTCTTGTTTGTCTCTCTGATAGGACATGAAGGTCCACACAAAACGTGATTACAGGCTTGCATTTTGTTGGCGCAGATGAGGAACTTTGGTGCCTTATCCCATTCCTGCGCCTTGTGCTCTTCCTCACCACAACACACGATGACACAGCTTACTACGGTCTGGGTCCATACAGCCGTAGGACTTGTGCCCCGACTCTAAGCACGAATAGCACTTGTTCACTGATGGCGGCTGGAGTTTGCTTACTGGGCGTACTGACTAGCTGATCTTCAACTTCCATTCTTTATGAATTTTTTGGCTTCCATGACTGATCTAAGGTCGGCTACCTGCGTGCCGAAGGTGCCGCCTCTTAGGCGTACAGAGGTCTTCTCAACATCTGTGCCGCACTGCTCTCTGATGGCAGAGACGACATCGTCCGCGTTCGTAACCTCGTCCAGTTGCTTGAACTGGAGGGTCACTTCAGCCCCCAACGACCTCACATTGACGTCGTCACCCAAGATCTCTTGGGCCAACTTCCTATAGTCCGTCCCACTAGCTTGCACTCCGGGTTTCACAATCAAGATAATTTCACCAGTCTTGGTGCGTCTGACGCTTCGCACGTCCTCACCTAGCACCAAAAGCTTTTCTGCCGCCCGCATCGATTCAAGGACTTCGGTGTACTTTTCCTTATCTGTTTTCACCAACAAGGCCTCGTCTTTATCCTTTGCTTTCATTGCAGGTCGAGATACGCTCGACTTCCGCTTTGCCCTACTGACCAGCTGCCATGGATTTTCGGTCCCATGTGCCCATGGCACTGGCCGGCTGGTACCCTCTTCTGGCCCGGCGACTTGCGTCTGCTAGGCCCCTTTCGCCTTTTTGGGCCGAGAAGTCGCCTTCTTGGGTCGACGCCCTATGCAATCCCAACCACAATAGATCACTTAATGGTCGCAGTGGTTAAAATCCCAATAAAAAAAATCCCAATCTGTTCCGTCCAGCCAACGTTTACCCTTTATGGTCGCACGTCGTTTGGCTTTGCTCTGAGCGCCTTCGCCGGATTGCTGCCTTAGCTGTTTCGGGCCGGCCAATGAGGCCCGAAATCAATCGCCTTTTGGGCCATAGTCGCTTTTCCTAGGAAGCAGAAAGCATAAGTTTGGTCACCTTTGTCGGCCTTCTCTCTTCCCACCACCCTGATAAATGCGTCCTGTTCTTGTCTTGCGACTCGGGTGAAGCATCCGAAGGTTCTGTTTCAGTTCCTTACTGATGTTCTGCCTTGCACTCGCGAACTCGATGATAGGAGGTAGGGATAGGAGTTGCTGGGTAAAAGGCTAAGGACCGCGAGATGGAGTTTATTTTATTCCTTCAGGTACGCGAAGTACCAATGGTACGCTTTACCCAGCTTTGTCAGCCAAATTATTCGGCGAAATCGTTTTCATCAAATGATTTTTGGACAAACGACCCTTCCAATTTAAAAAAAATAATTTTGCATTGAATTTTCGTGTGGAAAATACAAAGACTTCTCTGTAAAAATCCGAAGAAATTCCTTCAAATATCTGATTTTTTTCGTTGAAATAACGAACGGTTTTTTTTAAATCACGTAAAGTTCTGAACAATTTTGGTTTTGTAAAATTCACCGTGGGAATTCCGAAGATTTTTCCATAGAAAATTTAAAAAATCTCATGCTGGAATTTGCATATTTAATATGAAAATTTCGAACAATTTGCCGTTGAAATCCAATTTTTATGTTAATGTTCATATTTCGAGCAATCTCCCGCGGAAAATATGAAGAATTTTCTGTGTAAATTTCGAAGAATACTCAACAGAAACTTTTCGTGGATTTCCTGAACATTTTCCTATGGAAACTTGAAACAATTTTCCTTGGAAATTCCGGAGAATTCTCAATACAAGCAGTTGCTATGGAAAATCCGAAAATTATTTTTAAATGAATATTTTGGAGATACTCAGAGAATTTTCGTTCATCATATTTTCCTGTTCTTCATGAAACGAACGGCGCCGGCTAAAATAGCTTTCGGCGTGATGTTGAAAACGCCGCCGCCGCCGATCAAAATTCTGACAAAGGTCGTCGCTGATTTTCGAACCAGCGCACACCTCTACACGGGAGGTTTACGGGACCCATAAGTAAGTAAAAAAAATGAGCAAAAGCAGTTTAATGTCGTTTTCCATCTCACTGAACATATATTCATCTCATCGCCGAAATACAGCACTAATCTCGTCGCTTCTTTTTGCTAACACGCGTGCTCACTGGTGAAAAAAATCACAAAAATAAGAAACAAACCAAATTCCTTTTTATTGCTTTGTTTTTGATGGAATGGAAATATGAGCTATGGAATGAAGTGCCGAACCGTTCCCCTGTATATCAAGAGCACATCAGCGCGTGTTATTATTTCTCGAATCCGATTTCGACGAGAGTTTACAAGAACAATTGTTTTATTCCGGACTGCTTATGACACAATGTTTGGTTAAGCACATGCAAATACCTAATTTCCGACTTCATATAGTCCAATTGAAGCCAAAAATGGAGTTTGTGTTTGCTTGAAAATCTCTCGAAAATCTATGAAAGCAGAACACCAATTTAAAAAAATCACTTGCGCCACACTAACGATGGAAGGCCTCAAAAACTTTTTGAAGGTTGATTTAACCATGTTTGTTTCTTATTGTAAAAAAAAACAGAATTGATGGAAACTTTTTCCCATTTAGGTCGGTGAAAAACCACACCATTCTCTCCTGGAAGGGCAACTTTTGCCGTTGGAGGTTGATGGGTCTTGCCTTACGTTGAATATCAAGTATCACAGCACACACGATGCTGTGGACACAAAGTGAAGTTTTAGACGCATGCTTGCCCTTCTACTCGATGACAGAATGTTGATTGGCTTACTGAACGTGCAACAAATTTGAAAATTGAAAATGCTTCACTTCATCTCGACGGTCATTTCTCTTTGATGTAATTATGAACTACTCGTTTGCGGCCTGACGACAAACAAAATAGAATAATCTGCATATATTTATATTCAATAAGTTGATACAAATGTTGATGTTTGATTTTATTATTTTTTTCCAATAAATTTCTAAACTTTTTTCTTAACAATTTTCTTACATTTTTTATTTGTTCAGATTCTTAGGGCTCTGCAGCTTTAGTTTACATTCACCCAACCAGGGATTGCAACATTTTATTGCAATCTCGCATTAGTTTCGTGTACAGTTTGCCATAATTTGCGGACATATGCACAGATTGTATTAAGTAAACGGCAGGCCCTTGTATTAGGTCTCCGGTCACGAGAAAATAAGAACTGGTTATGTGTTAGTGTCTAACATTGAATCTAATTTTACACTCCCCCATCGAGAAGTGAAATGCTGTATACTTCGACAACCCCAGCAACCATACAAAAAAATTCGGTCCGGACCCTCCACCTTTAGCACATCTAGACTGACGCGCTAACCATCTGGACTATTTACCAGATGAGGAACGACGCGACCAAAGGCAATCATAATCCACGTTTCATGCTATGCGGATGTGACAAGTGGAAGGGTAACAGGGATAGTAGACTGGCCCAGGAAACAAAAAGTTGTGTAATTCCACGGGGCACCCCCCAGGATTGTGTCTTTGGGTGAGAAAATCAATCTCTGAAAATTTCAGCTCAATCGCTTGTTGCATAAGCTGGCGCATTTGATTTGAAGTTTGTATGGGGATTTAAGCCAAAATGTATAGGAAAATACACCTCCGTCACTCATTCGATCTGGAAATTGGTTCTGATTGCTCGATTGACCTCAGAATTGCAAAAACGGCAGTTGGTATACTACAGAACGATTTCACAGAACATTGTATGATGATTAAATGAACTTTGATATAGGTTTTGGCCCCGTGGAATTCGACAACATTTTTTTCTCCCCATACTAATCTGGGCCAGTCTAAGGGATATCAATGAGTGATACGAGTGGAATAAGCACCATGCATATTTGTGTCCTTTTCTGTTATCAAGCTAAATGGAATCGGGAAGATTGTGTGGGTTAAAATTATACTGCTGTACACGATTAATAAACTTGTTCTAGGAGGAGCCAACGAGATTCGTTTGGATGTATTGATTGAAACCAAATAAACCGACTTAATGCAATGAGCTGTATTAACAAGTATGACATTCTCTGACCGGTTTGAATGCGAGATTTGATACAAAATGCTTAATACAAAGAATGTCACACAGAATTGTTTTGGGTATTTTGATTTTGGTATTTTAATTTTGTTTCAAATGGATTTTCTTGTTATGAACTAGGTATTCGGTATGCTCTAATGAGACTTTGAGCCATGGTTTGCCTTGGGTTGAGATTATGTTCAACGTCATTTAATAATACTTGATGGAAAAGGTTGGTGTAATGCTTTTTTCTTAACACGGATCTCGTTATTTACGTTATGGAAAAACTTTCGTAGTTTTATCCAAATAAAACTTGTGTGCTGCAGAATTGTTTCACAAAGTTCTATCAAAATTCATGCAAACTCTTTTTTTTTTAAATTGACTTCAAAACTCTTTCTATACGGTGGGCCCATCTGCCTATGGCAGAGCATAAGTTTAACTCGCCACTGTGGCTAAACATTGTTTCCCTAACATAACTAAATCTCATCACCATCTTTCCGAGAATGCGCTTCCAACCGGAGCGGAACAACACCAGTAAAGGCGAAAACAATTACGAAAGAAAGCAATCCAACAGAACCAATATGGTTTCCCCTACGAGGAAAACTTAAATTGCTCAGAATCTTCGGGTTGAGGCTTGCGCTAGATTTTACCTTCCATCCGCTTTGGGTCTCTCCTGTGACTGTAATCGAAGCAGTTTCGTAGAAGTCATTTTACCGGTGTGCACACCTTGGAGCAGTAATTTAAATGGGGTTCAACTTCGTAAGCCCCCGTGCCTAAATTGGCAAATCCAGGATGGGTTCCCTCAAAATTATATTACCTACCGGTTGAAATTAGAAATATCGATTGCTTGCTTGTCAACGTGTCCTCAAATTACTTTCGGTTAACTGCGGGTGATTTCGCATCCCAGCCGACCGATCTTTCACTGTTGCGATGTCAAACGTGTTGGGTTCATTGGACCACTTGGTGTCTTTGGCATCCGATGGAAACCAAGCCCGGTAGTTAATGGCAACCCAGTTCAGACAATGGCATTTGCAGCCGGGCCCGGTTTCCATGAAATCGGTTTCAGCAAACAATTTGTGTTATTTACTGACCAACATTATTGCTGCGTGCAAATAAAATCATCACCAGAAAGGATTTTTGCTGCTCAACAATATTATAGGGAGTGGTAATTTTATAAAAAAAGAAGAGTGTAAGTCAACGCATGGGACGATTTGAGGGAGAGAAGAAGGCTGAAGACAGAAGTAATATGAAAGAAAAAATAAGAGTGAAGGAAGAAGAAATGGATATGAGAAATGGAAGGCAGAAGATGGGAGAATGGAAGAAAGAACAAGGAGAAGGAAGAAGCAAGAAAGAAGAAACAGAAACAAGGATGGAAAACTAAAAAGAAAGAAGGATAAAGGGGGGGGGCAAAAAAATAAGGAAAGATGGAGATTGAAAAAAAAAAGAAATAACAAAAGCAAAAAAGGAGAAAATGAGTGAAGAAAGAAATAAAAATGAAGGAATTATAAAGGAGGTAGAAAATAGAAATGAAAAAGAAAGGAAATCGGACTGAAGTAGAATCCAAGGTAATTATTAGTCCTGGAGTTGCGTTTTATCACCAATGGCTAAAGGGCCTAACGCCAAGTAGTTTACAGCGACAATCTTCCTTCACCTTTCTTCCTCCTTCTATCTTCCCTCTTTTTACTTCTTTTTTCCATCTTATGTTTTCCTTCTTTCTTCTTCCTTTTTTCTTACTTCCTTCTTCCTTATTTTTTACTTCCTTCTTCCTTATTTCTTCCTCCTTTCTTATTCATTCTTCCTTCTTCATTCTTCCTGCTTCCTTTTTTCTTCTCCATTCTCCCTTCTTCCTTATTCCTTTCTCATTCTTTTATACTTCTTTCCTTGTTTCTCCTCTCTTCTTTCTTTTTGCCTTTCTCGTATACTAAGCATACTTAAAGGCTATATGTTCGCTCCAAAAATGAACTTTTTATAGGAGGCCTGGAGACCCATAGTGTTATATACCAATCAACTCAGCTCGATGAATTGAGGTAATGTCTGTGTGTGTATGTGTGAGTGTGCGCACCAAAAGAGCAAAAAGTTTAGCTCACTTTTTTGCACTTACCCTCAACCAATTTACTCGCACTGCATTCCACCTTTCTTCTATCGTTTTCCTCCTTGTTTTATCTTTTTTTCCTTTAAGACATTTTGCTCCTTTCGATGTTTCGATCAACTGAGTGGAAGTTTCTGAACAGCGGCACGCGTAATGCCATAAAATATTTGAGACTTCCTCCTTCGGTCGGCCGCCTAAGTCTCATGATTCGGATGTCCTTTCTTTTGAAAATTCCCATCTGAACAAATTTTCAATAAAAAGGACCATCTGAACAGGAAAAAGTGAATTTTCCTAAACAACTTGTTTTATTGGATGTCATATCTCTCACCACGTAATAACTAACCATCACCAAATATTCCTGATGCTATACAAACTGTGCTCCTTATTTCAAGCGTCTTGGCAACATCCACATTTCACTGCTCTTATCTGTTCGGCTGTGATAAATTATCAATATTTACAACTAATTGAATATTTTAATTCCCTCGCGGATGGGCCACGCCTAAGCGACAATCATTAACAGCACCAAAGCGAGCGCGGGAAAGCGACGTTCTTTCGATTCTACATGGTTCTTTTATTTTCCATTTTTGGATACTGGTTTGTGTTTGCCCGGAACGCACAAACTCGAATCCCCGAGATCAATTTTCTGATAAAAACGCACTCGCTTCCGCTCGGTGACTGTTTCTTCCAGTATCGAGTATTTGTTCTCCGGAGTTGTAATTTACCATGTTGGAAGTTATCTACGGTTTCGAAAAATTTGAACACTCCAAGACGGAAGAATGCTCATTAGCAGCGAATTGGTGCAAATGGGAGATCGTGACTAAATGAATGCGTTTGGGACTTCGCGTATCGTTGGTTTGGTTGGTTTTCTATTCTAGGAATAATTGATTTTTTTTCCTGGAAATTATGAGGTAGAGTATGATTTAATTATGTATTTTGCGGTTGCAGTAGCGCAATCGTATTGATAGATTGACTACCGCAAAGAGCGTCAAGTGGTATTTATGTGCATTTTTTCATTTATATCTATGTTCATTTATTCTACCGTAAATATGAATTCATGAATGCTCATGGTAATTTCGGGTTTAAATATTCAACAGTAATTATTAATCACGTTCACAGTGATGGTGCCTAAAGAGCAGCAAGGTGGAAGCAATGAAATGGTCTGTGAATATGCATTCATCTGCTTTTAAAATTGAGAGGTCATTTTTATGTCGGTTAAGCTGTGAGGATTGTATGACATTTGCCAGAAAGCCATTTGTCAGAATCAATTTGCCAGAACGATTTTTTCCAGAAACCCATTTGCCAGAATGGACCATATGCCAGAAAGCCATTCCCCAGAAAAGACCATTTGCCAGAACGTACCATTCCCCAGAAATAGTAAAACTGGAAATTCCAATTATTATTTATGGCTAAAGCATAGAAAAATATATATAAAGAAGGTAATTTTGCATTATTTGGTGGATTTGGCATAATTGAAGGGATTTGCGGTATAATTAATTTTCATAAAAGGGATTATTCAACATATAAGACAATTTTCAGAAAGATGGATACTATTTATCAAAAAAAATCATATTTGTCTAATACCAAACAAACTGTTTACGAATGGATATCATATTTCTTCGTCTCATTCCACACGCAGACTTCATTTCAAAATTAAATCATATCTACAATTGGTCATACTAGACGCCATTTGCTTTCATTGAAGAAGTTATATCTACAAGTCTAGGCAAAATGTCTATTTCTAAAGAAGGAATCATATCCACAATTGACATATTCAAACACGGACACGGGTAACCACCTACGTTTAAAGAAGGGATAACACCTTCTTCTTCATTGGCATTACATCCCCACTGGGACATAGCCGCCTCACTGCTTAGTGTTCATTTTGTACTTCCACAGTTATTAACCGTGAGGTTTCTATGTCAAGTTACCATTTTTGCATTCGTTTATCATAAGGCTAACACGATGATACTTTTATCCCCAGGGAAGTCCAGACAATTTCCAAACCGAAAATTGCCTAGACCGGCACCGGGATTCGAAACCAGCCACCCTCAGCATAGTCTTGCTTTATAGCCGAGCATCTTATCGATAGGCTAAGGAGGACACCGGGATAACATCTATCCTTGCCTTAATCGGAGCAAGCACCTTTTTTTGAAAAATGGATCATATCCACCATTGCTTCATTTCTGACAAACGCCTATTTTCAAAGAAGGGATCACATCCACTTTTGTTTTAATTTGGACAAGCGCCTACTTGTAAAGAAGGAGTCACATCCACCATTGCTTCATTTGAGGCAAACGCCTACTGCTAAAGAAGGGACCACATCCACCATTACCTTAATCCGAGCAAGCGCCTTCTTTTAAAGAATGAATTACATGCACAATTACCCTTATCCGGGAAAGCGCCTTCTTTTGAAGAAGGGATCATATCGACCATTACCTTAATCCTGGCAAACATCTATTCTTAAAGAAGGGTTCACATCCACCATTGCCTTAATCCTGGCAAACACCTATTTTTAAAGAAGGGTTCACAGCAACCCCAGTAAACCACATATCGTATATGAAATGATAAATTGTATCGCATATATTGCTATTTTCTTTCACATTCGTATATGACTACTTATATAGATGGCTAAAATGTGAATGTATATGATACCAGTGTAAGCAATATATACGATTGCGTTTATGGAAGTCATAAACCTATATAAACAATATCAGTTTTATCGGATCAAATCGGAAATATCGTTTATGTATTCAAATATTGTCATGTAAATCATATACCGATGTCCGTTGTACGTATATAGCTTCCACCTTCTGCGCGTTGAGCACTGGAGCCACTGAACCTTACCGATTGAATTAATTTCAAAGTTACTTACTTCATTCCATCCGATCTGCCAAAATTCCGAATATTGCCGGTGTACTTTTTCCCTCCCAACCAGTATCGCTCAATATCTGCACTAACAATTTATCGAACAACTAAAATGTAATTAAGTTGTAAACACAGTTCGAGGGTAAACACGATGAAAGACTGATGTTGACATTTCATAATCGTTTATACGTGGGTTGAATCGTTTGTAATGATGCGGAATCGTTGTTATGTACGAACATTATCAGGATAATCATATGTTGTTATCATATACGATTCAAGCCACATTTGTATGAACAACAACAAGGGATCCGAATCGTATTAATGTAGTTCATATCGTACACTGAAGCTATTGTCAATAATAAATCGCCATCTAGACTATGATTGTCAAAATTTTGCTACTTTTCAAGAGTTGCTGAGTAGCGCAAGGGTAGAGCATCAGCCTTTAGTTCCAGAGGTCAAATGTTCGAGACAGGGTTGTTACCATTTATTTTTCCAAATATTCACTAAGTCGTATAAAACTCGAGAAAGTCGTTATTTAGCCCGCATATGGCCTCCACTTTAGTAGGTATATAGCGATTCGGTGCATTATATACATAATATCTTATGTGCATATGATGACATATATCAATGGCAATAGGTATGAAAAAGGTTGACTGGGACCATTGCCTTAATCCGGGCAAGCACCTAATTTCAAAAAAGGTATCACATTAACCATTGCCTTTATTCGGACAAGCTCCTTCTTTTGAAGAAGGGATCATATCCACCATTGTTTTAATCCTGGCAATCGCCTATTTTTAAAGAAGGGTTCACATCCACCGATGCCTTAATCCCGGCAAGCGACTGCTTTAAAGAAGGGATCACATCCACCATTGCCATAATCCGGGCAAGAGCCTACTTTTAAAGAAGGAATTACATAAACCATTGCGTTGATCCGGGCAAACGTCTATTTTTAAAGAAGGAGTCACATCTACCATTTCTTTAATCTGGGTAAGCACCTATTTTTAAAAAGGGATCACACCCACTATTGTTTAATTCGGGCAAACACCATTTGAAAGAAAGGATCACATCCGCAATTTTTGCCTTAATCCAGGCAGTTATATACTCGGCTTATGTATGCATACGTCTTATGTACAGATTAGGTATTTTAAATTTATTATCGACCGGTGCGGTGTTTTATTCCTCAGTAGAAAAAACTATACAACAACAACAAAGCAACATTATAAAAAATGTCCCTTATGCCAAATGACCCTCTCTTTTAACGCTGTTCATAGTTATGCCAATTCATGGCGTTAAGAATTATTGCGCATACACATACGCGCGCATAGCAAATTAGTGACGAACGACCAATTCTGGGGAATGGTACATTCTGGCGAATGGCTTTCTGGGGAATGGTGCAATCTGGCAAACGACTTTCTGGGGAATGGTCCATTCTGGCAAATTTATTCTGGCAAAAGGCCTTCTGGCAAATGACTTTCTGGCGAATGTCATACAACCGCTGTGAGCTACAGTACAGTTGGGTTCATGTTCTTGAGTACGAAAAAGACTTCGTACCACTCCTAGACAACATTTGAATAGTGACACGAAGAAAGATACGGCCAGAAGATCGTAGGGCCCTCATGGGTTGTATGACATTCACCAGAATGTCATTTGCCAGAAGGCCTTTTGCCAGAATCAATTTGCCAGAATGAACCATTACCCAGAAAGTCGTTTGCCAGAATGCACCATTCCCCAGAATTGGTCATCTCCTATTTCACATGAGCACGTTTGCTCAGTATGCGCAATAATTCTTAACGCCATGAACTTTTGGCATAACTATGAACAGCGTCAAACGGGAGGGTCATTTGGCATAAGGGACATTTTTCACAATTTTGCTTTGTTGTTGTTTTATAGTTGTTTTCTACTGAGGAATATGACACCGCACGGGTCGATAATAGAATTAAAAAGACCTAATCCGTACATAATACGTAAACATACACAAGCCGAGTATAGCAGCTTTCCGGATTAAGGCAAAAATGACGGATGTAATGCTTTCTTTCAAATATGTAGGTGTTCGCCCGGATTAAGGCAATGGATCCCTTCTTTCAAAATAGGTGCCTACCCGGATTAAAATAATGGTAGATGTAATTCCTTCTTTGAAAGTAGGCGCTTGCCCGGATTAAGGCAATGATGGATGTGAACGTGAACCCTTCTTTAAAAATAGGCGTTTGTTGGATATGATCCCTTCTGTAATTGCTAGGAAGGGCAGCACGTGGACTGCCAGGACAAAGGCCTCGGCAAGCCTGGCTAAGCAACGGCCTGCCATGTGATGATGGGTCTGACAACTACTTCTTTTATCGGCTAGCTCAATCTGGAGAACCTCTTTTGGTCTCAAGGTCGGATGGAGTATTCTCTACTATGCTAAACAGACCTAGGATAAGTGAGAGTAATTAACAAAGCTCAGTGTTACACAATATTGCAGTATATTGCCCTAAATTGTACAGGCTGTGTGGGTGTGTGTCAGAGTACTGTGTCGTTATAACCAAATACCTGGCCGGTAGAAAATTCTATGCATTGGTACTGGTTGAGACTCGAGCCTCGTACTCGTATGGTGGTTCTGTAGCGATTCGGGATAGTGAGTGAGCTGCTCTGGGTCGTCGCACGCGCAGGTCCAACAGCCGTAGACTTTCGAGATCGTGTGGGTTTACTCGGGAGGAATACCAGGCTCCGTATGACAGCACGTGCCTCCTCTTGAAGACAGCTTCAACCACTGAGGGCTCTATACCGTGGTGATTTGGACACTATTTCAAACGGGCCCTAACAGGTATATGCACTTTTAATTTAGAACTCCATAGGATTTAATAGTAGATTAATTATACCTGATTCTGGTTTAAATACTTGCACCTTAACGCAATTGGTATATTTCACCACTTTCACACAATGTAAACTTTAATTTTATGGTTCGTAAAAAGCTCACTGCCGTCTGTGTCGGTCAAAGTCTACTTTAGGAAAGAACTCTCTAAGCTACGAATTTTTCTTTTGTCAATTTTTCTTAGTCTCCCCAATTCATCTCAACCTTGTCATTTTTCTACCTCTGCACTGCATCCACTGAACTGTATTTCGCCTTTATAACTCCTTGTAGTGTGTCGTGTACTTAACTTAAGCCCTAGGGGTATAGTTTTATGGCATTTATAATAAAATTTAAATTTTAATTACACGGAAAATAAATATATAAATAAGTAGGATAAACAAATTTACATTAAGAAACAGGCTTATTGTTACTAACGGTAACACTTCTTCAGAAAAAGGCGCTTGTGCGGATAAGGGCAATGGTGGATGTAATTCATTCTTTAAAAGAAGGCGCTTTCTCAGATTAAGGCAATTGTGGAGGTGGTTCCTTCTTTAAAAGTAGACGTTTGCCACAAATGAAGCAATGGTGGATGCGATTCCTTCTTTAAAAGTAGGTGCTTGCCTGGACTAAGGCAATGGTGGATGTAATGTCTTCTTTAAAAGTAGGCGCTTGTCCGGATTAAGAAAATGGTGGATGTGATCCCTTCTTTGAAAATAGGCGTTTGTCAGAAATGAAGCAATGGTGGATATGATCAATTTCTCTAAAAGAAAGTGCTTGTTCCGATTAAGGCAAAGATGGATGTTATTCCGAGGTCCTCCTTAGCCTAGCGGTAAGATGCGCGGCTATAAATTCATGCTAAGGGCGACTGGGTTCGATTCCCGGTGCCGTTCTAGGCAATTTTCGGTTTGAAAACGGCATAAAAGTATTATCATGTTAGCCCCATGATATACGAATGCAAAAATGGTAACTTAGCTTAGAAACCTCGCGGTTAATAACTTTGGAAGTGCTGAATGAAGACTAAGCGGCGAGGCGGCAATGTCCCAGTGGGGATGAAATGTCAATGAAGAAGAAGAAGAAGATGTTGTCTCTTCTTTAACAGTAGGTGCCCGCGTTCGTGTTTGAATATGTCAATTGTTGATATGATTCCTTCTTTAGAAATACACATTTTGCCTAGACTTGTAGATAGGTGAAATGACGGTTTTGGCAGGTTTTGTTCTTTTATTGTCAGGGGGGGTTGTGTTGACCAAATTTCATGGAATTTGGCCACATTATTTTTTTATATGCAAAGAATGTTTAGGCCGAATTCGAGCATAATTAGTTATAGAAAACCCCCCTGACAATAATAGAACAAAACTTGCCAAAGCCGTCATTTCCCCTATAACTTCTTCAATGAAAGCAAATGGCGTCTAGTATGACTTAAAATGATAGGGGAAGGTGGGTAGACTTGATCCCCGGGGAGACTTGATCACCCCCTGTTTTATCGAAAACTAAAGTAGTTTTGTTCTAGAGTATTTTTTAGTATAGATCCTCTAGACAAATGACCTTCATGTGGTGAGTTATTTTTTGGATTGAAAGCCTTATTACTTCTGCAGGGCGGTTTGTATGTTTTGACCTTCCTAAAGATTTTTTTTATTGGCCACGCAAAATTTGAACAACTTTTCATAACAATGACCAAATGCCTTCGTTTTTTCACAGCAACAACCCATAAATACGCTTATTGATCTGTACTGATGAAAATGTCAACATTCTATCAAATTTTTAGGATATTTGGATTTGAAGTTATTGCCTCAATATGGGGACACTTGATCCCCCGTTAGTAACCCATACAAAAATTTATGAAAAATTCAAAAAATTAAAAACCTTTCTTAGGCTTCTATTTTTTTGTAGATTTTACGGATGTTGAAGGGTTGGCAGGAAAAATGATTTATTGCGTGGATCTCATAGAAAGGGGATCAAGTCTCCCCAAATTTTAAAATTGCATGTGCTGTCGAATTCAATAACAAAAATCGTTCAAGTACACGCACAGCAATTCGATAATTCCGCGTATTTTGAAGGGAAAATATTTAAAAAATCTGAGGGCACCTTTCTAATTTTATCAAAGCAAGTTCTTGGAGAGGGATCAATTTCCCCCAAATATTTTCAAAGTCGATTTTTGACAGCACTCCAATAAATCGATTGTGTATCAATAACAACAATCATTTAAGGACTGCCATACATCAGTAAAGTTAAATACTATATTTCTTAGAGAGTCTGTGCGGAAATCACGTATATTTATTTATTTTTGGTTGTGATACATCGGAAATCAGAAAAGGGGATCAAGTCTACCCAGTCTCCCCTACTATCCAATTGCAGATATGATGGGAAATGGTGAGTTGACATCCGAGAAGGGGCACCTAACATAGCTCTGGTCCTCACAAGTTCCAATACTCACGCTTCCACGGGTCTTCCGATGATAATTGACCGCCAGCAAGGGTTGCGTACTTAGCTGGTAGTGCAGCCTGGGCACTGTTGTCCTTCTGACATCAGCTAGAGTGAGAGGGTGCGTCCTGTGGGGTCTGCCTAGGATGTGGTGGGGTTCGACAGTCGAAAATCCGATAATGAAAGAATAAGGACTGATTTTACGGCGACGACTCTTAGCGCGAAACAACGGACACGAATAGGAACATGGAACGTTTTAACCCTAGTCCAGCAGGGTAAATTGCACAACTTGCCAATGAGGCAAGCCGCATGAAGCTTGAGATCCTGGGACTGAGTGAAGTCCGTTGACCAAACTTTGGAGAACACAGAACGCCGTCGGGACTAGTTCTGCTATACTCTGGTTTACGAGGTGAACACGCTCCCCGGCATCACGGAGTTGACTTCCTACTAAGCGCTCAGGCACACTCTGCGCTTATGAAGTGGGAACCTATAAGTGAAAGGATAATCGTTGCCAGATTTAGAACACGGGTCCGAAACCTTACTACAATCCAATGTTATGCGCCAACCGATGCTGCCGACCTGCAAAACAAAGAGAACTTCTACAGTCAACTCAATGCCGTCGTAGATAGAATTCCAAAGGGTGATATCAAGATCTGTTTGGGCGACTTCAATGCGAAGATCGGATCCGACAACTCGAGCCATGAGCGCATTATGGGACGCCATGGTCTCGGAGAAATGAGCGAAAACGAAGAGCTGTTCGCAGAATTTTGTGGTAATAACGACATGGTGATCGGGGGATCGCTCTTCCCTCATCGACCGGTTCACAAGGTCACGTGGGTCTCCCGTGACGGCTTTACAGAAAATCAAATCGACCACATCTGCATCAGCCGAAAATGGAAACGGAGCCTTCTTGATGTACGGAATAAACGTAGTGCCGATATCGCGTCTGATCATCACCTCCTCATCGGCGGAATACGCCTGCGCATTGCGCGGATTCGTCGGCAGCAGGACGATTCAACACACGCCGACTGGAAGATGCCACGGTGAAACGGTCCTTCGTTGAAGAACTGGAGACGCGTGCTGCAGATATTCCGGAAGGTGGCAGCGTGGAAGACCAATGGACCGCCATCAAGAATGCCTTCATCGCCACCAGCGAGAACAATCTGGGCGAAAACCAGAGGAGCCAAAGTCTTAGCCCGTCAACGATACGCGGCTCTTGAGAAGGAAGTAAAACGCTCATGTCGACGGGACAAGCGAGCGTGGGCAGACTCTCTGGCCGACGAAGGAGAGAGAGCCGCCGCAACCGGGGACATTCGCCTCCTCTACGATATCTCACGACGCTTAAGCGGGGCGAAGATGAATGCAACGATGCCTGTGAAAGACGCGAATGATCAGTTATTGACCGACCCAACTGACCAGCTGAAACGCTGGTTCGAGCACTTCGAACAGCTTTTTCAAGTGCCAGCCAGGCCATCACCACCTTGGCATGATCTGCCTAGGATCAGACGTATAACACGCGTCAATACCGAAGCTCCATCACTGCTAGAGATTCAAACAGCCATCCAAAGCATGAAATCGAATAAAGCCCCAGGGGTCCGCTCAACTACTGCATCGTTTATTTCGTAATATCTGGGACACCGCAACTTTCCCGGTGGACTGGATGCAAGGTATCTTAGTGAAGGTGCCCAAAAAGGGTGACCTGACTGTATGCGATAACTGGCGAGGCATTATGTTGCTGTGTACCGTTCTCAAAGTTCTGTGCAAAATTATCCTAGCCCGGATTCAGGAGAAGATCGATGCGATTCTCCGGCGGCAACAAGCCGGATTCCGTGCCGGAAGATCCTGTGTGGACCATATTGTCACGCTCGGCATCATTCTGGAGTAGGTCAACGAATTCCAAGAGTCCCTTTACTTGGTATTCATTAACTACGAAAAAGCTTTCGACCGTCTCAATCACGAGAATATGTGGGGCGCCCTGAGACGCAAGGAAGTTCCTGAGAAAATCATCGGCCTCATCGAGGCACAGTACGAGGCCTTCTCGTGTAGAGTGCTGCACAATGGGGTCTTGTCCGATCCTATTCGGGTCGTAGCTAGTGTGAGGCAAGGATGTATTCTATCACCGTTACTGTTCCTCATCGTAATCGACGAGATTCTGGTAGATGCGATTGACCGTGAACCAAACCGCGGGCTGTTATGGCAGCCTATAACCATGGAGCACCTAAATGACTTCGAATTGGCGGATGATGTTGCACTCCTCGCGCAACGGCGCTCTGATATGCAGAGTAAGCTCAACGACCTTGTCGAGCGCCCCTTCTCGGCAGGTTTAGTCATCAACGTCAACAAAACCAAATCGTTGGATGTAAACACGGAGACCTTTTCCAGTTTCACAGCAGCCGGGCAACCAGTGGAGAATGTTGAAAGCTTCCAATATCTTGGTAGCCAAATGGCGTCAGACGACGGTACCAAGATCGACATAGGCGCACGGATCAAGAAAGCAAGGGCTGCCTTTGCGAGTTTAAGAAATATCTGGAAAAACAGGCAGATAAGTGAACGCACCAAAATACGAATTTTCAACTCTAACGTGAAATCTGTACTGTTATACGCTAGCGAAACATGGTGTGTATCAGTGGAGAACACTCAACGGCTGCAGGTTAGGGTGGTTCAAAAAATCGATTTTGCTCCAAAGTGCTCATCTGATTCTTTACCATGTTCTGAGTGTCCTCTGAAAATTTGAGCTCATTTGGATTAAAACTGATTTAGCACAAGCCGTTTCAAGATTGCATGCAAATTAGTATGGGGAAATTTATTTTCTCATTATACTGTTAATGACGTTTCCCCATTAAGCGCAGGTTAAAAGAAAACCTACATAGCTAAGAGGGATACTCAACAGCTTTCACCCAACGAAAACTGCATGTTGATTAATCGTCCCAATAATTAGTAATCGATTTTAAGATAGGTTGCGAATCTTTAGTCATGATCGTTAAACTTCTTTGAGGGCATCACTGAAATGTGCAGTGCAACATAGTAGCCTGTATTTGTGTGTGTTATCTTTCGCGCCACGAGCAGCAATGTTGCCTGTTGATGAGTTATGGCATTACCTCCAGAAAACCACGGTATAGATTAAATTCGATTACTAATTATTGGAACGATTAATTGAGATGCAGTTTTCACTGAGTGAAAGCTGTTGAGTATTCCTTTTAGCTATGTAGGTTTTCTTTTAACATGCGCTTGATGAGGAAGCGTCATTAACAGTATAATGAAAAAATAAATTTCCCCATACTAATTTGCATGCAATCTTGAAACGGCTTGTGCTAAATCAGTTTTAATCCAAATGAGCTCAAATTTTCAGAGGACACTCAGAACATGGTAAAGAATCAGATGAGCACTGTGGAGCAAAATCGAATTTTTGAACCACCCTACTGCAGGTGTTCATTAACACCTGCGGTATATAATTCGGGCCTGGTGGTCTCACAACTGGATCTCAAACAACGAGCTCCATCGTCGTTGTCACCAGAGGCCGATAGCAACAGAAATTCGGGATCGCAAGTGGGGCTGGGTCGGCCACACTCTACGTAGGGGCGGAAACGAAATCTGTAAACAAGCATTAGACTGGAACCCAGCGGGACATCGCAGCAGAGGCAGACCCAGAGGCTCATGGCGGCGAAGCCTCAATAAAGAAATAAAAGAAGTCGACCGAAATCTAACCTGGCAACAGGTTAAAGCGATAGCTGGACAACGCTCAGGATGGAGATCTTTCAAGTCGGCCCTTTGCACCACCGGAGGTGTACAGGATTCATAAGTAAGTAAAGTAAGTCATGAAGGGACCTGTGGTTCAGGAGGACCTTCTTCCATTACAATACGTTTCAGGCTGAGGAAGTACGCGATGACAGCAGACATTGAGAAGATGTATAGGATGATCAAGATGCACCCGATGGATCATCCACTCCCATGCATTGTATGAAGAGAGGATTCTACCAAGCTGCTCCGAATGTTCATGTTGATTACAGTCACGTACGGAACGTCTTCGGCACCGTATTTAGCCACGCGTTGCCTGAAGAAGTTGGTGGAGGATGAGAAGAACCACTTCCTTGATGCCACTGATACGATATGCTGAAGGCGTACGGCACCTGCATCTGCCTCAGATGTGTCTCGTTCGATGGAACACTTTCGTCATCACTGATTTACCGCTAAATCTCGTGTAGCTCCGCTTGAAGACCTAGAGAAGACAAATTTCAATTCCACGATTAGAGCTCTCGTCTGCACTCACAGGCGCACATCTGTACGAAAAAGTCGTCCAAAGTCTCAAGATCGCAGTTCAGCCGTACTTTTGGATTGACTCAATGATCGTCAAGTGTTGGATCGCTGTTCCTCAGTCTTGTTGGAACATTTTCGTGGAGTGGAGGTATCTGGAATCACATAGTCGGCTTGGACAACCCGGCAGATGTTTTATCAAGGGCCACCTTGGCTACGGTTAGACAAAACCTTATGGCCGACAACGGCTAACATAAATTAGAACGACCTAGACCCTCTGTTACTCGAGGAACGCACATCGGTATCGGCTCCAGCTCAAGTTATTGAACCTAGCACAATCTTCAGCCTTCGATCGTTATTACAATCGTCATTATCAATCAACCAATCAAGTGCTCCGTAGCAGTATTTGTCTGCCTTGTAGTGAAAGCCGTTCATCGGAAGGTCGTTGGAGAACTTACAACACAAGCTTTCGTCGCGGCGCTGAGAAGATTTGTCCCCCGGCGAGGCAGACCGGAAATCATTATGTGCGACAACGCAACTAACTTTGTTGGTGCCCGACGCGATCTTCGAAAGCTTTTTGTCAACCAAAATGTTCGTAAAAGCGGTGACTGAAGAAGCTTCATTGGAGAACATCAACTTCAAATTCATCCCGGCGAAATCCTCCAACTTCGGTGGACTTTGGGAAGCCGCCGTGAAGTCATCTTAAGCGCACTCTTGGAAACAACGTACTCGTAGCCGACGAAATGCTTACCTTGGTGGCACAAATTGAAGCTTGCCTCAACTCGAGGCCAATTACGCCACTCTCAAACGACGCAGACGACTTGGATTTTCTGACACCAGGTAACTTTCTTGTGGGTAGGCCACTCAGAGCAATACCAGAACCATCTCTGCAAGATCTCAATCAGTCACGGCTCTCAAGATGGCAGCGAGTTCAGTACTGGGCCCAATATATCTGGAAACGTTGGGCAACGTAATATTTGTCGAGCTTGCATGCTCGCACGAAATGGACCAGACAACGAAACAACATTCTCGTCGGAACCATGGTATTGCTACGTGAGGAAAACTTACCACCTCTCAGGTGGCGAATGGGTCGTGTCAGTGAGATCCACCCGAGGAAAGATGGCAACATCCGTGTCGTCAAAATTCGCACGAAGGACGGAGACTTCCTTCGGGCGATTTCCAAAGTGTCTGTCCTACCAACCCTAGTAGCACAATGCAGATCGAATTAGTTTGCAGCAGCTGCAATGTGACTCGATTTGGTCGCATATGAGTCACAGTGACTAGTATATGAGAAGTGTGCTACTCGGGAATTCTGGAGAATGACACTCCGTCCACGTCAAGTCACGAGGAGGAACTGGTGGCGCTGCGGAGGAGTTCGGGTCTCCACGTCCCAGTTAAGTTTTTGTTTTATAAAAGGGAAATTGTTCCATTTTCCATCTCACTGAACATATGTTCATCTCATCGCGAAACAAAGAAATAAAGCTTAAATTCTTTTGCTTATTTTTGCTAACATGCGTGCTCACTGCAGGAAAAAATCACAAAAATAAGAAACAAATCAAATTCCTTTTCATTGCTTTGTTTCTCATGGGATGAATATCAGAGCTATAAAATGAAGTCCAGGAGCAGTAACCCTATATAGTCAAAAAGCTCAGAGAATGTCCGTTCTCCATATGGGTTTTTCGGGAAAGTTGACCATAAATAAACCATAGTTAGCGGGCTTGGTAGTCATATGGCTACCGCTTCTGCCTCATACGCAGGAGGTCGTGGGTTCAATCCCAGGTCCGTTCCATTTTCCTACTTTGTATCTTTCTCTATATTTCTCATGTTCTAGAAATCGCTAGAACTGGAAATGGACTTCCATACCGTTTCCATTACTATTCCTATACTTTCAACTTGAGTATTCTAACAGTAATCTGCTAGAGTTGGAAATGAACTATAGCTATACTATAGCTCGTTTCCTACATCCAATTAGAAATTCCATCAATTGCTTTCTCCTATCTATCTATCACATTGGCAGCTCGTTAACCAAGACGGACCTCTGCCTCTCGAACCTAACCCAAACATTCCAACAAATTCCGCATGATCTCGTGGCAAGTGCAAAGGTATATTCGGCTTGCAGTGGGCGAGTGATTGCATCATCATTTCCTCCCCTTCCCTACATGGACTTGCATTCTGACGAGGCAGGTGCCAGTATGACCTAACAAATGAGATCACCAGTACTTGTACATTGAAGATGTGTGCTAGTCCCAAGGAAACATTTGTTGGTTCCCTGTGCAAGAACTGCTGATCTGATTATAATGGAGTAGCAACTACGAGCAGTCAATCAAGCTCAAGCAAGCTCAAGCTCAAAGTTGACCTTGAATGAGCCATAGAGACTGAGATAATAAAACGAGACACCATTTTCGACGGGAAAGGCCGAGTGGAATAATTCACTATATCCGCTTTTTGACGTATTTACAGTTATGTGTTTATTCAAGCCTTTCGTTTCATTCGGTTTATTTATAGTGATATAACAAACATTAGAGACGGGTTTGGCTTGACGGCCCAAAAAGCAAAAAAAAATTTCTTCTTCAGCTATAATAAAAAGTTATATTAGGGCGCCTAGTAGAAAACTGTTTTATTATAATCTTCAAATATCGAATTAACTTTCTTTCGCTACAATCCCATGCTTTTCAACTTTTTTCTAATGCATCATTGAATGCCACATGATGATACTGCTTCAGCAGTTGCAAAATCAGACCGTACACAGCGAAGCGTATTCAACAGCCACCTAGCTGCTGTGAAAGTATAACTTTGAATAAATTAATGGCTCGTTTTGTGCACGACTGCTCATTAGAAGTGGTTTGCTGAAAAACAGTCGTTCCAGCTCGAAATGAGTGTTTACTTTCCTATTTTCAACACACTTTGCCCTCTCTATTCCGTAATCAGAACAAGAAACCCACCATAAACCATACCACAGACAAGTGAACTAATACCTCCACTGCTGGAATCGAATAGTCCAAACACCGAATGCTCGATGAAAAAAGCCCGAACAGAAGGATATACCATGAACGGTGATTATGGCTAGAATTTGCTAAAAATGGGCCAAGAATAAGTTTCGCCTACAACACGTGCGCGATTATTGGACACGAATGAATTACGCCTGAATTACGCTGTACACAAAGAAAAATGATTTGATAAAAAACGATTTCTTTGCTGATTTTTTCTCTGTTTTTGTATTCGTTCCTAATCGGGCTGCAATTCCCGTGATAAGTGGACGGGGACACGGCTTGAAACCACTCTGGGAAACACTTGAATGACAATCCCACCTGAGGACGGCCGACGCCGCCAGGCAATGGTACCGGCGGGGGGACACAACTTTCATAATGAGGTGACAAGTGCATACTAAGAACTTCATCTCATTTCCCAGCACCGGCAACCAGCCAGCCAAGCAAGTGTTTTGTCACCGCAAAACAGCAAATAGACCAGCAGGCAAGGGGGAAACAAGAAAGTAAACTAGCAAACCGTGAAATGCATAAAGCAAAGGGCGACGGCCAGAGGTGCCAGACTACGTTTCGGAGTTCATTAGAGATCTTGAAAATAATTATTCATCGTTCCGATTTTGAGGGATTTAAGGGGCATTTAGAAATAGTTTTTGTTCATAAGTAAAGCATTTTGTTAGAACTCTGATACCAGTTGCAAGCCGCCATCTACACGCTTAGTTGGTAAACAAGTTGTTGCATTGATCCAAATATCTTCATACCACAAAAAGCAGTTATGACACAGCGACCAGAGTTAGGACCCTTAACAAGTTTGGTGCAGTTTGTATTGGATTTGGATTGGATTTGGAATGGATTTGGATTGATTTGACTGATTTGACTGGATTTGACTGGATTTGATTGATTTGGATTGATCTGACTGGATTTGGACTGATTTGGATTGATTTGACTGATTTGGACTGGATTTGGACTGACTTGACTGATCTGATCGACTTGACCTGGACCTGGATCTGGACTGATCTGACTGGATTTGGACTGACCTGGACTGACTGGACTGACCTGGACTGGATCTGGACTCGATCTGGACTGACCTGACTGGATCTGACTGGATCTGGACTGGATCTGGACTGGATCTGACTGGATCTGGACTGATCTGGACTGGACTTGGACTGGATCTGACTGATCTGACTGACTTGGACTGGATCTGACCGATCTGGACTGATCTAGACTGGACTGACCGACTGGACTGGACTGACCTGGACTGGATCTGGACTGGATCTGACTGACTCTGACCGATCTGGACTGGATCTGGACTGACCTGACTGGATCTGACTGACCTGACTGACCTGGACTGGATCTGGACTGACCTGACCGACTTGACTGGATCTGACTGACCTGACTGGATCTGACTGACCTGACTGGATCTGGACTGACCTGGATCGACCTGACTGACCTGGACTGGATCTGGACTCGACCTGGACTGGATCTGGACTGATCTGACTGACTGGATCTGGACTGGATCTGACTGGATCTGGACTGGATCTGACCGATCTGGACTGATCTGACTGGACTGACTGACTGACTGGATCTGGACTGGATCTGGACTGACCTGGACTGGATCTGGACTGAACCTGGACTGACCTGGACTGACCTGGACTGACCTGACTGGATCTGGACTGGATCTGACTGGATCTGGACTGACCTGGACTGGATCTGACTGACCTGGATCTGACCTGGATCGACCTGACTGACTCTGACTGGATCTGGACTGGATCTGGACTGACCTGACTGACTGGATCGACTGACTGACCTGGACTGGATCTGGACCGGATCTGGACTGACCTGGACTGGATCTGGACTGACCTGGACTGACCTGACTGATCTGGACTGACCTGGACTGGATCTGGACTGACCTGGACTGGATCTGGACTGGATCTGGACTGGATCTGACTGACCTGGACTGGACCTGACTGGATCTGGACTGACCTGGACTGACCTGGACTGGATCTGGACTGGATCTGACCTGGATCTGGACCGACTTGACCGATCTGACTGGACTGACCTGGACTGGATCTGACTGACCTGGACTGGATCTGGACTGACCTGGACTGGATCTGGACTGGATCTGACTGGATCTGGACTGATCTGACCTGACCTGGATCTGGACTGATCTGACTGGATCTGGATCGACTGGACTGATCTGACTGGATCTGGACTGGATCTGGACTGACCTGACTGACTGACTGGATCGACCTGGACTGACCTGGACTGGATCTGGACTGACCTGACTGGATCTGGACTGGATCTGGACTGGACTGACTTGACCTGGACTGGATCTGGACTGACCTGACTGGATCTGGACTGGACCTGGACTGATCTGGACTGACCTGGACTGGATCTGGACTGACCTGGACCGATCTGGACTGGATCTGGACTGACTGATCTGGACTGGACCTGACTGGATCTGGACTGACTTGGACTGACCTGGACTGGATCTGACTGACCTGGACTGGATCTGGACTGGATCTGGACTGGATCTGGACTGACCTGGACTGATCTGGACTGACTTGACTGACTGGACTGGATCTGGACTGACCTGACTGGATCTGGACTGGATCTGGACTGACTTGGACTGACCTGGACTGATCTGGACTGGATCTTGACTGGACCTGACTGGATTTGACTGAACCTGGACTGAATCTGGACTGGATCTGGACTGACCTGGACTGAACCTGGACTGAACCTGGACTGGATTTGGACTGGATCTGGACTGGATCTGGACTGATTTGGATCCGATCTGGATCCGATTTGACTGATCTGATTTGACCTGATTGACTGGACCTGACTGGATCTGGACTGACCTGGATTTGGACTGACCTGACTGATTGATTTGGACCTGACTGATTTGGACTGGATCTGGACTGACCTGATTTGGATCTGACTGGACTGACTTGACTGGATTTGGACTGATTTGACTGGATCTGGACTGGATTTGGACTGATTTGGACTGACCTGACTGGATCGATTGATTGACCGATCTGGACTGATCTGGACCGATCTGGACCGGATCTGGACTGATCTGGACTGATCTTGACTGATCTGGACTGGATCTGGACTGGATCTGACTGATCTGGACTGACCTTGACTGATTTGACTGATCTGGATTGATCTGGACTGATTTGACTGATCTGGACTGGATCCGGATTGATCTGACCGATCTGGACTGATCTGGACTGGATCTGGACTGGATCTGGACTGGATCTGGACTGACTTGACTGGATCTGGACTGATTTGACTGATTTGGACTGACCGATCTGGACTGGATTGACTGGATCTGGACTGGATCGGACTGGATCTGGACTGACCTGGACTGACCTGACTGATCTGGACTGGATCGGACTGGATCTGGACCGACCTGACTGACTTGGATCTGGACTGGATCTGGACTGGATCTTGGACTGACCTGACTGGATCTGACTGGATCTGACTGACCTGGACTGGATCTGGACTGACCTGACCGACCTGGACTGGATCTGGACTGACCTGGACTGGATCTGACTGACCTGACTGGACTGGACTGGATCTGGACTGGATCTGGACTGACCTGGACCGATCTGGACTGGATCTGGACTGGATCTGACTGACCTGGACTGGATCTGGACTGATCTGACCTGACTGACTGGACTGACTGACTGACTGGACTGGATCTGGACTGACCTGACTGACTGACTGGATCTGGACTGACCGATCTGGACCGACCTGGACTGGATCTGGACTGACCTGACTGACCTGACTGGATCTGGACTGGATCTGGACTGGATCTGGACTGACCTGACTGGATCTGGACTGGATCTGGACTGACCTGGACTGATCTGGACTGATCTGACTGGATCTGGATCGATCTGACTGGATCTGGACTGGATCTGGACTGATCTGGACTGACCTGACCGATCTGGACTGACTGACCTGGACTGGATCTGACTGGATCGAACCTGACTGACCTGACTGGATCTGGACTGACCTGACTGACCTGGACTGGATCTGGACTGATCTGACTGGATCTGGATCCGATCTGACCTGATCTGACTGGACTTGACCTGACTCGACTGGATCTTGACTGGATCTGGACTGACCTGGACTGGATCTGGACTGACTGACTGGATCTGACTGGATCTGACTGGATCTGACCTGACTGGATCTGGATCGATCTGGACTGGATCTGGACTGACCTGGACTGGATCTGACTGATCTGACTGACCTGACTGGATCTGGACTGACCTGACTGGACTGACTGATCTGGACTGGACTTGGACTGGATCTGACTGGATCTGACTGATCTGGACTTGACTGATCTGACTGACTGGATCTGACCGACTGGATTTGACTGGACTGGATCGATTTGGACTGGACTGACTTGACCTGGACTGATCTGACTGGATCTGGATTTGACTGATCTGACCGGACTGACTTGATCGATCTGGACTGGATTTGACTGGATCTGACTGACTCTGGACCTGACCTGACTGATCTGGACTGATCTGGACTGACTGATCTGACTGATCTGGACTGGATCGACTGGACTTGACTGGACTGGACTGGATCTGGATCGACCTGGACTGATCTGACTGACTGGATCTGGACTGGATCTGGATCGATCTGGACTGACCTGGACTGATCTGGACTGGATCTGGACCGACCTGGATCTGACTGGATCTGGACTGACTTGACTGGATCTGGACTGGATCTGACTGATCTGGACTGACCTGACTGGATCTGGACTGGATTTGACTGGACTGACCTGACTGGATCTGGACTGGATCTGACTGACCTGGACTGGATCTGGACTGATCTGGACTGGATCTGGACTGACCTGGACTGACCTGACCGATCTGGACTGACCTGGACTGGATCTGGACTGACCTGGACTGGATCTGGACTGGATCTGGACTGACCTGGACTGACCTGGACTGGATCTGACTGGATCTGGACTGGATCTGGACCGACCTGGACTGATCTGACTGACCTGGACTGATCTGGACTGGATCTGGACCGATCTGGACTGGACTGGATCTGGACTGACCTGGACTGGATCTGACTGGATCTGACCTGACTGGATCTGGACTGGATCTGGACTGATCTGACCTGGACTGACCTGGACTGGATCTGGACTGACCTGACTGGATCTGACTGGATCTGGATCGACCTGACTTGACCGACCTGGACTGGATCTGGACCGATCTGGACTGGATCTGGACTGACCTGGACTGGATCTGGACTGATCTGACCGATCTGGACTGACCTGGACTGGATCTGGACTGACCTGATCTGACCGATCTGGACTGGATCTGGACTGACCTGACTGACTGGACTGACTGACTGGATCTGGACTGGATCTGGACTGGATCTGACTGACTTGACTGGATCTGGACTGACCTGGACTGGATCTGGACTGACCTGGACTGGATCTGGACTGGATCTGGACTGACCTGACTGACCTGACTGATCTGGACTGACCTGACTGACCTGGACTGATCTGGACTGGATCGACTGACTGGACTTGGATCTGACTGACTGGATCTGGACTGGATCTGGACTGACCTGGACTGGATCTGGACTGGATCTGACCTGACTGACCTGGATCTGGACTGACCTGACTGGATCTGGACTGACCTGACCGACTTGACTGGACCTGACTGGATCTGGACTGGATCTGGACTGATCTGACTGGATCTGGACTGGATCTGACTGACCTGGACTGACCTGACCGATCTGACTGGATCTGGACTGGATCTGGACTGGATCTGACCGATCTGGACTGACCTGGACTGGATCTGACTGATCTGGACTGGATCTGACTGATCTGACTGACTTGGACTGACTTGGACTGGATCTGGACTGATCTGACTGGATCTGGACTGGATCTGACTGGACCTGGACTGACCTGGACTGATCTGACTGATTTGGACTGGATCTGACTGATTTGACTGATTTGGACTGGATTTGACTGACCTGGACTGATCTGGACTGGATTTGACTGGATTTGATTTGGATTGGATTGATTTGGATTGATTGGATTGGATTGACTGGATTTGGATTGATTTGGATTGGATTTGATTGATTTGGATTGATTTGATTGATTTGATTGGATTTGGATTGATTTGGATTGATTTGGATTGGATTTGGATTGATTTGATTGATTTGATTGATTTGATTGATTTGATTGGATTTGGATTGGATTTGGATTGGATTTGGATTGGATTTGGATTGGATTTGGATTGGATTTGGATTGGATTTGGATTGGATTTGGATTGGATTTGGATTGGATTTGGATTGGATTTGGATTAGTTTTCGATGTCTACTAGGCATCACAAATTATAGTTTTGAGCAAACTTTTCAAATAAACTCAAACTAAAGGCATGTCTCCACATTTGGCATCCCTGAGTCGGGGAACGACGACGAATGCAATTGGATGAGCTCGTCCTCGTCGGGTGAGATGAATAATGGATTAAATCTGCTAAGTGTGAAAAAGTGAGCGAAAAATAGATCTTTTGCAAGCGGCGGACGAGAAGCGTTTGTGCAGCGTTCAACTGGTTGAAGCCGGGTAAATATCACCGTCCCGGCAGTACCACCGAAGAGAACAAAGATCCTCGAAGCGGTCCTCTGTACCTTTTGCAGGGCTATGTTCAGCTACTTCAGGCGTACAGAGATGGTTTCCTTTCAGGTGGATGAGCAAATGGCGATTAATAGTCATTAGCCAGATTTCTACTTCAATTGCATCCTATGTCTATTTATTCTCACACGGTTCAATAGGAGAGGTGGCAGAGCTAATGGTGACGACTGCAATTTATTGACCAAAGAAGAAGATGGTAATGGATAGGTATTTGATAGAAAATTAAACGCTTTTGCAAGTAAATCAACAACAATCGGATCATAAAGATTTTATTCGCCTTGGTTTCCGTATAATAATTGAAAATTAAAAATAGTGTGATCAATCGTGGAAAAGGAACGTTCGAATGTGTCATGGGGCTGACTGAAACGCCCCAGATCCGAGAAAATCAATTAATTTGCAATTGTACCAACTAAGAAGAGAAATAATAAAAATAAAACGAAACTTAGTTTCTCAATAAAAGATTTATAGAAAACAATTTGAGGGAAAATTGTCTTAATATCCCAAAAGAATTCACATTAGAAAAGTTTCAAAAAAATAAGTTATGCTTCTCGATTTTCCTAGTTTATTAGGTGTTTATCATGTGATGATGACATACCAAGAGCAGGAAATAGATCTTGAGATCGTACCGATTATCTGATTCATATGAAAGTTATGAAAAAGTGTCATTCTTCACTGAACCCCAACCACACATCAGCGACTTATTTGGCACCGACGAACTTTGGCGTGGCAGCAACATCGTATAATCAAAGTTTTACGACCTCGAAAGAGTTCACCCCTAAAACCAAAACAGTGCAGCAAAATTGCATAGCATTATGGTACTCAGGTGAGCAGGGAAATGATGTTGATTCACTTTTTCATGCCCTTTTTACGATCGTTGCTAACGTGCGCTATCTAAATCCACATCATTCGGGAACCAATTTATCGCCCGCAAATCATTTCTCTGGCTTCGACAAACTGATGCTCAAAGCAAAATTCATGAGTCGTGTTTTGTGATGATGTTTACCATCCACAGCACGAAAGTGTTGGCAAATCGCGATGCAGAGTACACAACATTTATGCAGTCACTTTCACTTGCCGGTGACGACCCAGAAGCGCATAATGATGAAAGGTACACGTGGAGCTCTGATTTCATCAAAACTGAGTAAGGGGTTCGCGGGCAAGTGTCACACATTTGGGCGATATAGTGCTTTATGTTTATGGAATAATGCAAGGGGTTTCGAAACAATGCGTGAGACTGTGAAGCTTTGCTGACACGCCGAATATCGAGATCATATTTGAGGAAAACTTAAAGTGCAAATCGCTATATCTCAAATCCCTATACCGTTTTTCAAAATCCTTTTATTGATCTTTTTATTGACTTGAAAGTTGTATAACTAAAAGCTCTTTGGACATGTGACCTAGTAGTAGCATTCAGTAGGAATATTGTTTGTATTACGTAATCTACCTCCTCTGGAATAGTTTTGAACACAATTATCAAAAAGCTGGTTCAAAATCGAATTAAAAATAGCTGAAATGTAATAATTTTTAACGCAAATCCTACAACCACAACAAAACTACAAATCTGACACCGTGCACTGATTTTTTCTTCCATTTCATTCATTGCCAATCATCAAACTTAAGCAACTAGCTCTTCGAACTAAGAAGGACCTCATTTCACCAGGGCACATAGACGACACCGCCAATATCACTTCGATCTCTTTGTCACAACGCATATTTCTTACTCTTCACTGACAACACAGGGAAGCTATCCGATTCATCGCTGGGTCGAACTTAAATTTGAATAATTGATTGCTTTTGCCAGCCGGGCACAACACAAGGTGATGCAACTTGGTGTGAGAAGGGAATAGCTCCTCCCGAAGCCTTGATACAGACCTGCAACCTAGCTCACAAAGAAGATTCCAATCCGCACCGTGTTTCGTTGTAGTTATCCTCATCTATGTATACCTACCTATGATGGCAATAGTCTCATGATACCGTATGTTCGAGCGAACGGTTTTCCTTATGTTGTCGATTTTGAAGTTCACCTCCTTGCTCAGAGTGCAAGGACAGGCACGTTGGATTCGACTATAATATGGTGAACGTGAGACCTGCAACCCAACGACGACGACGGTGACGACGCAACATTGGGAAAGCATCGGGAAGGTGGAGGTGATGTCGTATGCTCACCGGGATGATGCCGATGATGAAGATGAAAAGCTTAGCATGGCGCACGTGGTCCAACGCAATTGTCGCCTTCTTGCTAGTCAGTCAGTTTGGGGATGCTCGTGCAGACTATACCCACACGGTTGACAGTTGGCTATTATTCAGAGCCTTTCTGAAAATCGAAACCGAGTAGCATATAAATGTCAATAAAGGTGTCCATTCGGGATTGATCTGATCACTTAATGTTGTGGCCCGGGTGGTTTGACTGAAAATGGCTCAATAGGGTGAGATTGTTTTTGGTAAACACCGTTATGTGTGCATTTGTGTGATTTATGCTGTCAAGAATGCGGGACAGAGAAGTTTATCTTGCTCAAGTCATGTTTTGTAGTAAATCAAAGAGAGGAAATTAATTCGTGAATACTAAAGCGAGTTGGCTCAATTCAATGCGATTTCCGGATCGGTCAAACGTGGATAATTTCCAGAGCGTAGTGCACAAATCTCACGATTCGGAATATTTCGTCTAAAACTTATGTCAATTTTGGGAAATTGCGTCCAGTACTAGCAGTTGGGATTTGAAGAAGAATGCACCTTAAGTCAATTTGGCGACGTGTGGTGATCGAAAGATGGAAGCAGCCTTACGAGGAACACTGAAGGACAAGCCTTCCGGAATTCAACACTAATTTCACTCGCGTTTTCGAGGGCACCTCACTTCGATAAGGAAGCAACGCACAACTGTCATTTATATTATTTCACACATGCTGCGACGCAGCAAAGCTGAAATAACGAAAATGACAGTTGTGCGTTGCTTCCGTATTGAATGGGGTGCCCTTGAAAACGCGAATGAAATTAGTTTTGGATTCCTGGAGGCTTTGTCGTTAAATGGGGCAGAGTGTAGAAGCAGTTAGAGCAGTGATAGTCAAGGCAGCGGAGGAGATGACTACGCTGCTTCAGCGGACGATGGAAGCCAACCAGCCCCCACCTTGAGGGAAGTTAAGGATGCCATCAAACAGCTCAAGGCCAATAAAGCAGCTGGTAAGGGTGGTATCGGAGCTGGGCTCATCAAGATGGGCCCGGAAGAGCTGGCCACCTGCCTGTACCAACTGATAGTCAGAATCTGGGAAACTGAACAGCCACCGGAGGAGTGGAAGAAAGGGGTCAAATGCCCCATCACCATCCTTAATGCCGCCTACAAAGTGATAGCTCAGATCATCTTTCGTCGTCTGTCATAAATAGTGAATGAATTTGTGGAAAGTTATCAAGCCGGCTTCGTTGACGGCCGTTCGACAACGGACCAGATCTTTACTGTGCGACAAATTCTTCAAAAATTCCGAGAATACCAAATCCCAACGCACCATCTATCTGTTCATCGATTTTAAGGCAGCATACGACAGTATAGACCGCGTAGAGCTATGAAAAAATCTCGAACTCAGTATCGAGAAGTCAGATGAAGCCGGAAGGGTGCGATTGGCAGCACATGTTGCTAGAATGTCGGACAGCAACTCTGCAAAGATGGTGTTCGCTTCCGCCAGGTACAAGTAGGCGAGGAGGGCTGATCAGGTACAGAACGACTTGGCAAGCGTGGGTCGCAATCGAGGATGGAGAGATGTGGGCTTGAACCGTGTATTGTGGCGTCAAATTGTTATCTAATTAATATATTTTTTGCTTTATTTACGTGATTTTTTATTTAAGAAAAGTTCATCACATACGGATTAACAGGAAAAGCTGGAAGGGCAATTTCCTCGAGCCCAACCTGAGGGGTCTCGCCTTAATAAATTACTCTAATATCTAACAGGTTAAAAAGTATTGTCTGAGAGTTGCAGGATTTCCAAATCCAAATTTGCAAGGTGTTTTTGTGTTAACCGTAAGGCCACAAAGATGGTGCTATGGTTACCAACTAAGTATTTGTAATTGCAATGTAGTAATTTCGTTTCAGCGTGCATATTGTGGATTTACTTGAACAATGGACTCGAAGGTCGATTCACTTGCCTATTTCAAACGTTCCCTTTTGCAACAAGCTTGCCTGTCAAAACAGACGTCAAAACACCGGAAAAATAAAAAAAAAGTCCGAGGGAAACAGCAAAAAGCACGTGGCAGACTTGTCGATTTTGACAGATATTACTACGAAAACGGGTGTCAAGGTAAAAATTTTAACGACTGTTCAAGGAGGCGATTTTAACGATTGTTCAAGGAGCGACTATTTCGAATGGTCGGGTCCAATAGGGAAATCCACGTACAATACTTTCGCTACCAAAACTTTGACGCATGACAAAGTCGTTGAAAGAAAACTTGCTTGAGTATGAACGGTTTGGAAAGTAAAGCCGATTTTTGGTAAGTACTCTTATAACCGTAGTTTTGTTGTTTTCGTTTCTGGGTTCAGGTTCTTCGGTGCCCGAAGGATAAATAGTTTCCGAACGGGAAGCAGCAAAGAAACTAGTCCGAGAAATAAGGGTATGCGATAACACACTTTTCCCTTACGAAACGAAACGAAACGAAATTTATAATGTCTATGTTGATTCGGATCGAAACGAAACGAAATATAGATTTACTTTCGAGACTTCGAAACGATACGAAAACAAAGTTCATTTATTTCAAAAAAATTTGAAACGGAACGAAATTTCAATATTTTTCGGCGGAATTTTTATTAAAATGGTTTTACCTTTTGTACGCAATTCTGATTTCACTTTTTCAAAGTCAAATAACTGTTTTTAGAGTTATAATAACAGAAGAGGCAGTCTGTGATTAAACGCCGCATTCTCGCCGCATATACCATTGGAGATACGGCAATACCCCAGCATTTGAGCCGCTTTCAAAGGAATTCATCGTGGAGCGTGTGCTCCTGAATCTGATCAATTTTATATCAGTTTTTTATCAATAAGTATATAAAAATATAGAAATTGTGGGATTTTTAATACACGGATTCAAACTTCGTTTAAAACTTTAGTTCACTAAAGAATTATGTAATTATACTGAAGCATACTTCATATTGTCTTGTCAGCCTGGTTTTATAGTATCGTACTAAGTCAAAATTAGGAAATGAATACTTAGATTTTTTTTATTCAGTGGGATACTCAATTATGTATCCACATCTGCCAAGCGTATAGGGGAGACTGGGTAGACTTGATCCCTTTTTCTGATTTCCGATGTATCACAGCCAAAAATAAATAAACATACGCGATTTCCTCTCAGACTCTCTATGAAATATAGTGTTTAACTTTACTGATGTATGTCAATCCTTAAATTATTGTTGTTATTGATACACAATCGATTTTTTAGAGTGCTGTCAAAAATCGACTTTTAAAATGTTCGGGGGAAATTGATCCCTCTCCAAGAACTTGCTTTGATAAAATTAGAAAGGTGCCCTCAGATTTTTCAAATATTTTTCCATCAAAACATGCGGAATTTTGGAATTGCTGTGCGTATACGTGAACGATTTTTTTTATTGAATTCGAAAGCACATGCAATTTTGAAATTTGGGGAGACTTGATCCCCTTTTTATGATATCTACGCAATAAATAATTTTTCCTTACAACCCTTCATCAAATCTGTCAAATCTACAAAAAATTAGAAGCCTGCAATTTTGAAATTTGGGGAGACTTGATCCCCTTTTTATGATATCTACGCAATAAATATTTTTTCCTTACAACCCTTCATCAAATCTGTCAAATCTACAAAAAATTAGAAGCCTTAGATTAGATTTATATTTTTTTGAATTTTTTCGTCAAATGTTTGTATGGGTGACTAATAGGGGATCAAGTGTCCCAATATTGAGGAAATAGCTTCAAATCCAAATAGCCTAAAACTTTGATGGAATGTTAACTTTTTTATCAGTACAGATCATTAAGCATATTTATGGCTGTGTGGTGTGACAAAAACGAAAGCATTTGGTCATTGTTATAAAAAGTTGTTCAAATTTTGCAAGGCCAATAAAAAAATCTTTAGGAAGGTCAAAACATACATACCGTCATGCAGAATAAATAAGGTTGTCAATCCAAACAAATAACTCACCACATAAAGGTCATTTGTCAAAAGGATCTACACTAAAAAATACGCTAGAACAAAACTACTTTAGTCCTTGATAAAACAGGGGGTGATCAAGTCTCCCCGGGGATCAAGTCTACCCACCTTCCCCTACGCAGATAGAGAATTGACATTGCTAGACCAACATTTAAAAAGGGCGTAACAGCCAAAACTTATTCCTTCTTATTCTCGTCTACATATATATAGCAGACATTTTTGCTTTTTTTTTTACCAATCTGTTTATTTATGAGGCTCAAATGTTTAATAATAAACTCTACGCAGCCGAAAACATTAGAAATAATGGAACTAATTATTCCGAAGAAATTTCAGGAACTTTTCTGCGTGAGGTCTTCGTTGGTGGGGATCGGTCCATTGATCCTTCAGTAACCAAACTATCGCGTTGCTGACTCGTAGACTGCGCTAGCCGCTTTTAATCTTCTTCCTCTCTCATTTTTCTGTAGGAGTCCGTGTAGCCCATGATTCCCTTCTTCGCGGACCAGATCCGATCTGTATTATTCTTGAATGTCATAGTTTCTGCTAGTTTTTCGCGTTCCACCATTAAATCGAGAATTTCCAATGGTTCCATCCGTTCAGATGAATCGGTGTCCAATCCAATCACTTCAATTACGTCGTTCTGCGCTGCATCCGCTGATGTTTGACGGGTTGCTGCAACAAATCCGATAACGACACCGGAATACGATTTCCGTAGCCCACCGTGCGTTGTAATATTCGCCTCTTTGTTTGCGATTGATTGTTCCTTTTGGTCGTTAATTTTTTCCTTTATGACACACGTGACCTTTTGCTCGACACATGAAACATTTGTTACACAAATCCTGGTAGAATACCTGTCCTGTCCATATAGCATACATTTGCTCACTAGAAAAATCCTGTGCACCTTTCAAAAATGCATAAAGATAAATAAGTATTTCAGATTGAATTTCACAGACCCATAGTCTTATATACAATCGGCTCGACGAACTGAGCTATTGTCTGTGTGTCCTTGGCATATGAGAACAACTGTTATGGTCAGTATGAGCTGAAAGCAATCATAAGTAAAGAACTTTCAGCAACTGTAATGATCTTTCAACTCTTTCTTGTTTTTTTTTTTGCAAATTCCATGCAATGATCTAGAAATGCCCACAAATCTGCAATGTTCCTTACATATTGTGCAAATAGTCAAAGAAGAGCTTAGCTTGATTAACTGTACACATCGTAGTTGCTAATCATGATTGGCCGAGAAACAGCAAATATGCACAGCTCACCAATTAAATAATTGTAATTGAATTAAATTGGGGGCAGCAGGCACTATGTCCAAGGGCTTGACGATCCCTCCCCAGGCCATCTGCGAGTTGTGGCGCTTGCCTAGGATGTGATGGGGTTTGACAGTAGGCCCTGTTAAACCTCTATAAAAAGCTGCATGAATCCGCAAGTAGGCTCCGTCAAAGCGACCGTGTGCCGCTCAAAGCGCACAAACCCAAGTCCTGGTGTTAGGTGGGACGCTAAACAGCCCTGACACGACGGCCCTTCGACGAGACAGGAGGTTTGCGCAGGCCCAATAAGCCGCCTTTAAAAACAACTATTACAAACGACATAGAAGATAATACGACTCGATACAATCGGCAACGACCTAGGCGACGAATAAAGGATCACGATTGGAAGCTTGGAACATGGAACTGCAAGTCGCTAGGCTTCGCAGGTTGCGACAGAATAATCTACAATGAATTACATCCCCGCAACTTCGATGTCGTAGCGCTGCAAGAAAACTGCTGGACAGGACAGAAAGTGTGGAAAAGCGGGCATCGAGCGGCCACCTTCTACCAAAGCTGTGGTACCACCAACGAGCTGGGAACCGGCTTCATAGTGCTGGGAAAGATGCGGCAACGCATGATTGGGTGGCAGCCAATCAACGCAAGGATGTGCAAGCTGAGGATAAAAGGCCGTTTCTTCAACTATAGCATCATCAACGTGCACTGCCGACACGAAGAGAGATCCGGCGACGAGAACGAAGCGTTCTATGCGCAGCTGGAGCAGACATACGATGCATGCCCACTGCGGGACGTCAAAATCGTCATCGGTGAGATGAACGCTCAGGTAGGAAGGGAGGAAATGTATAGACCGGTCATCGGACCAGATAGTCTGCATACCGTATCGAACGACAACGGCCAACGATGCATAAACTTTGCAGCCTCCCGCGGAATGGTAGTCCGAAGCACTTTCTTCCCCCGCAAGAATATCCACAAGGCCACATGGAAATCACCTAATCAAGTAATGGAAAACCAAATCGACGGTAAATTCTTCTCTGACATCACGAACGTACGCACTTACCGCAGTGCAAATATTGAATCCGACCACTACCTCGTTGCAGTATGTCTGCGCTCAAAACTCTCGATGGTGATCAACACGCGTCGGAGTCGTCCGCCGCGGCTGAACATTGGGCGGCTACAAGACGGTAGATTAGCCCAAGACTACAAGACTACGCGCAGCAGCTGGAAGTGGCACTCCCAACGGAAGAGCAGCTAGGCGCAGCCTCTATTGAAGATGGCTGGAGAGATATTCGATCCGCCATTGGAAGCACCGTAACCGCTGCACTTGGCACGGTGGCTCCGGATCAGAGGAACGACTGTTATGACGGCGAATGTGAGCAGTTAGTTGAGGAGAAGAATGCAGCATGGGCGAGATTGCTGCAACACCGCACGAGGGCGAACGAGGCACGATACAAACGGGCGCGGAACAGACAAAACTCGATTTTCCGGAGGAAAAGCGCCAGCAGGAAGATCGAGACCGTGAAGAGACGGAGGAACTGTACCGCGCTAACAACGCACGAAAGTTCTATGAGAAGTTGAACCGTTCACGTAAGGGCCACGTGCCGCAGCCCGATATGTGTAAGGACATAAACGGGAACCTTCTTACAAACGAGCGTGAGGTGATCCAAAGGTGGCGGCAGCACTACGAAGAGCACCTGAATGGCGATACGGAAGACAACGGTGGCGGTATGGTAATGAACCTAGGAGCACGCGCGCAGGACATGCGACTTCCGGCTCCGAATCTCCAGGAAATCCAGGAGAAGATCGGCCGGCTGAAAAACAACAAAGCCTCTGGAGCTTGTTACCGACAAATCGAAAACAAATGTTTCCCAACACGTTAAATTCAAGTTGATACCACAAATGTTCTTGAAAACCAGTAACAAAATAAATTAATCTGAATACTTTTCCCTTAAAAAGATTTAAATTTAAAAACATACAGTACATTATATACCCCTTAAATACTGACATACATTTCTCACATATCACCGTTCATAATCTTCAATTACCCAATGTTGGTACACATGTTTCTGAAATGCGAAGGAAAAAAAAGGAGAGGAGTGAGAGGATAGCTTCCGGAAGGGAGTGATGGTTTGTCGATGGAGCGAAGAAGACGTTTTTTTGGTCTGAAACAGCCCGATAGTGGAAATACCGTAAATTGTGCTCCGGGACCTGATTCCATCACGACGCAGTAAGCTGGCGAGCCCTCTGGTGCCGGTGGTCAACGAAAAAGGTGAAATCGACCTTGAGAATAGACGCCCTTAGCCAGCCGTTCGTAACAAGCTGACCAACTACCAGGAGAGCTGTTTAAACACGGTGGTGAGGCACTGGCTAGAGCGCTGCACTGGGTGATTACCAAGGTTTGGGAGGATGAGGTTCTGCCGCAGGAGTGGATGGAAGGTGTCGTGTCCCATCTACAAAAAGGGCGATAAGCTGGATTGTAGCAACTACCGCGCAATCACATTGCTGAACGCCGCCTACAAGGTACTCTCCCAAATTTTATGCCGCCGACTAACACCAATTGCAAGAGAGTTCGTGGGGCAGTACCAGGCAGGATTTATGGGTGAACGCTCTACCACAGACCAGGTGTTCGCCATACGTCAGGTATTGCAGAAATGCCGCGAATACAACGTGCCCACACATCATCTATTTATCGACTTCAAAGCCGCATATGATACAATCGATCGGGACCAGCTATGGCAGCTAATGCACGAAAACGGATTTCCGGATAAACTGATACTTCTTGACGAAATCATGGTTTCGAGGAAGGTGTGGTTTGCGGCACAAGATTCTTATTAGTCGGTTTGGTCCTTTTTACGAATAAGGCCGTTACAAATATTTGATTTAAATATGTCCTACTGGTCTTCGAAAGGTCAAGGGGGGAGGGATAATAAAAATAAATATTAAAATGGAAAAAAAATCAATAAAACTCCACGGATTTGTTAAAGAATGTTTTAAAAATCCTCAAAACCGTCCGAATTTTTTATTGTTGCCCCCTCAAAATATTATTTTTGGGCAAAAAAAACTGGGGGGGGGGGCATAATTGTTTTTATATATTTGTATCGGCCTAACCTAGTTAGATAACCCAGGTTTCCACCGGAAAGTTCCTACGATTCCGGGTTTGTGGGTATTAAACGTTAATTGGGGCTCAGAAGGCAGGAGGGGGGTGGTGCAGGAGATTATACTCCGAGAGGCATCCCTATTCCGGTCGCAAAAGTATAGGGGCGGTAGGGGGAGTCCCGGGCCACCAGATCTGCACCCTCTACTTCTTGTGTCCAAAATGGTGGCTGGATCTACTGGATAAAAATGATCGCAAGATGAAGTTAATAATTAATTTTGAGCGTCTTAGAGGAAAATGTTACACGGTTTGAATTTTTTTATCTTTTTAATTTTATACACACTGAAGATGTCCACAAGTAGTGGACGAAATACGTATTTGTGTAGACACGTAAAAAAAATAGTGGAAGTAAAAGGAAGATAATTTTTTTTTCAAAAGATGAAGTTTTCGGTAGGTTTGTTGGAGATGATGTTTCCTGATCTTTGGTGGAACTATTCGATGCCGAAAGGTCGACCCTCGATTCCGGTCGGACAAAACTTCCGGTTCGGGGGCGCCTCGACCACTGATGCTGTATCTCACAGGATGTTAAATGATCCGTTGTTGTAGCACATATTAGGTTAGTGGGTGAAGTGGTCTTTCGGATATTGTGTGGCTTCGGCCTAAGTAACGTAGGCTTAGGATCGAAAAAAAGGAATGTCTCGAGTTCTTTGTTCCGCAGTCAGTCTGGTAGTTTTCTTGATGGAAAGAGGGACGTTTCGCTCTCTCCACGCCGCGGTCAGTCCCGCCATTCTGGTTCCACGAAGCTTCCAGTCGGCGGGTGTCCCGGCTGTAGAGATGCCGTCGTCGCTCAAACTGTCGGAAGTTACCAGATTGCTTATATAGGATATCCGAAAAGCTCGTACAGGGGGAAAGTTTCACACTCCCCATTTCCAGGACTCCGGTCGGCTTCCGGTCGCTGGACGCCTAGACGGTATGTAGACTATCGTTGCTCTAAAGGGTATTCGTTTCACATGGTACTTTCGTAGTGAGAAAAATCTCTGGTTGTGGTATCCTGAGACGTCTAAGCAGTATTCGATGTTGATTGCTGGTTGGTGGTCACGGTGACAGTATGGTTACATTACCAAGGGCGGGGTGACAATCTATTAACGGGGATGCCCTAAACCTTGCAATACAACTGTGTGTCTCGGAGGAAGTTAATTACGGCCACGGAAGCCGATTTGTCGTTGGCAAGAACGTTACGGATGCTAGCAGAAAGCAGAAAGTTTCGTTGGACGTCGTACGTGGGACACGAACCAAGAATGTGTTCGACGGAGGAATGAACTCCGCATGCCTCGCATATTTTGCGGAAAGGAGTGCCTCTCTTAGGCTAGGTGTTCCGTGTTTTCTTAACACTATCATCCTTATTTGCTATGTTATATTTTTAGTTATTATTGATACATTTCAATTGCCTCTGGCAGTTAGAATTTTTCCTCTGGTTGAATTGAACCACGTAGGAATTACAATGTTTTCAACTTAAACTAATCTTAACCTATTTTATACTAAGGGTACAAGGAGTTAATCGTTGCAATAGAAGATTGCAACGATTTTTGTTTAAAATTGGAAATTATTTTGTTGGATATTTGTTGCAATGCCTCAATATTAGAAATTCTATGAAGTTCATTGGTAATATACCAAGGAGGCAACTTCAGAATCATTTTCAGAATTTTATTTTGAATCCTCTGGAGTGCCTTCTTTCTGGTATTGCAGCAACTAGTCCATATTGGCACAGCATACAACATGGCAGGTCTAACAATTTGTTTGTAAATCAAAAGTTTGTTCTTAAGACAAAGTTTTGATTTTCTGTTTATAAGTGGATATAGACACTTAATATGTTTGTTACATTTGGCTTGAAGGCCTTCAATGTGATTTTTAAAAGTTGATTTTTGATCTAGCAGAAGTCCTAAATATTTAGCTTCGCTAGACCAATTAATTGGAACCCCATTCATAGTGACAATATGTCTGCTAGAAGGTTTCAAATAAGAAGCTCTCGGCTTATGTGGGAAAATTATAAGCTGAGTTTTGGAAGCATTCGGGGAAATTTTCCATTTTTGCAAGTAAGTGGAGAAAATATCCAAACTTTTTTGCAATCTACTTCAAATGACACGAAGGCTACGCCCTTTGGCTGAGAGACCTGTGTCATCTGCAAACAAAGATTTTTGACACCCTGGTGGTAAATCAGGTAAGTCAGAAGTAAAATGTTATACAAAATGGGCCCCAGTATGCTGCCTTGGGGAACACTAGTTTTACAGGTAATCTATCAGATTTAGAATTCTGATAGTTTACCTGCAGTGAGCGATCTGATAAATAATTTTGGATCATCTTAATAATGTACAGAGGAAAATTAAAATTCATCAATTTTACAATCAAACCTTCATGCCAAGCACTGTCAAATGCTTTCTATATCAAAAAGAGCAACTCCAGTCGAATATCCTTCAGATTTGTTGAGCCGAATTAAGTTCGTAACTCTTAATAACTGATGAGTGGTAGAATGCCCATGGCGAAAACCAAATAGCTCATCAGCAAAAATAGAATTGTCATTAATATGAACCATCATTCTATTTAAAATAATCTTTTCAAACAGTTTGCTTATTGAAGAAAGCAAACTGATTGGGCGATAACTAGAAGCCTCAGCTGGATTTTTGTCCGGTTTCAAAATCCTCTCTTGTTTTATGAGCATTAAGCTCATGGCTGAGCGTGGAGACGTGACCTTCTAAGAGGTTTTTTTTCCCAGAACGGTGTCCCTGCAGAATTACCACCGCTTGTCGGAATTTTACTTCCGCACACGGGTCCAACGTAAAACGAAGGCACGGATCCTTGCAAAGATCGTAACGGGATCAGTGGGTACAAATAGCGCTGAGAAGCACTGTTGAAATTAAAATAGCTTCGGGTAGTATTAAAAACTTCCTTCCGCAAAGAGAGAAAGAACCGCACAGCACGAAAGCACGATGCGGTCTGTAACACGGTAGATCACTTTGACGTAGTGTGTTGCGGTGTAGATTCTATCAAACAGAGCCCTAGCTTAATCCATTTTTCTAGCTAGGGCAATAAGTTGTGGTAATTAAGGATTCATCGTATTTAGTCCTCGTTACCAACAGCAGACTCAGAAATAAAACATAATTAATGTTACCTTGCAGACAGTTGAAAGACTCGAATTCCTCTTGTTTGAGGCTAGACTGTATGCAGCGGAAACAATTTTTCAAGCAATCAGTTAAAAAACCTCGGTACCCGGTCCTAGGCTGAACTGACTGCTGGAAAAATCGAGTTAGGGGTTTAAATACGTACTAACTCTTCATGAACTGGTGAAAATGGTAGTGAGAGGAACACACGGAAGTTCTTATTACTGAACAAATTCTCTTGTTTGAAATGGTCTTGTAGACAGAGCTAAATCCCGGGTTTTCATTTTTTTACTGGTGATATTCTTGAAGCAGCAGGGACTATGTCCAAGGGCTTGACGATCCCTCCCCAGGCCATCTGCGAGTTGTGGCGCCGGCCTAGGATGTGGTGGGGTTTGACAATGGGCCCTGTAAACCTCTATAAAAAGCTGTATGTATCCGCAAGTAGGCTCCGCCAAAGCGACCGTGTGCCAAAGCGACGCCAAACAGCCCTGACACGACGGCCCTCCGACGAGACAGGAGGTTTGCGCAGGCCCAATAAGCCGCCTTTAAAAACAACTATTACGAACGACATAGAAGATAATACGACTCGATACAATCGGCAACGACCTAGGTGACGAATAAAGGATCACGATTGGAAGCTTGGAACATGGAACTGCAAGTCACTAGGTTTCGCAGGTTGCGACAGGATAATCTACGATGAATTACATCCCCGCAACTTCGATGTCGTAGCGCTGCAGGAAATCTGCTGGACAGGACAGAAAGTGTGGAAAAGCGGGCATCGAGCGGCTACCTTCTACCAAAGCTGTGGCACCACCAACGAGCTGGGAACCGGCTTCATAGTGCTGGGAAAGATGCGCCAACGCGTGATTGGGTGGCAGCCAATCAACGCAAGGATGTGCAAGCTGAGGATAAAAGGCCGTTTCTTCAACTATAGCATCATCAACGCAATGCCCACACGAAGGGAGATCCGACGACGAGAAAGAAGCGTTCTATGCGCAGCTGTAGCAAACATACGATGGATGCCCACTGCGGGACGTCAAAATCGTCATCGGTGGCATGAACGCTCAGGTAGGAAGGAGAAAATGTATAGACCGGTCATCGGACCGATAGTCTGCATACCGTATCGAACGACAACGGCCAACGATGCATAAACTTTGCAGCCTCCCGCGGAATGGTAGTCCGAAGCACTTTCTTCCCCCGTAAGAATATCCACAAGGCCACATGGAAATCACCTAATCAAGTAACGGAAAACCAAATCGACCACGTTCTAATCGACGGTAAATTCTTCTCCGACATCAAGAACGTACGCACTTACCGCAGTGCGAATATTGAATCCGACCACTACCTCGTCGCAGCATGTCTGCGCTCAAAACTCTCGACGGTGATCAACACGCGTCGGAGTCGTCCGCCGCGGCTTAACATTGGGCGGCTACAAGACGGTAGACTAGCCCAAGACTACGCGCAGCAGCTGGAAGTGGCACTCCCAACGGAAGAGCAGCTAGGCGCAGAATCTCTTGAAGATGGCTGGAGAGATATTCGATCCGCCATTGGAAGCACCGCAACCGCTGCACTAGGCACGGTGGCTCCGGGTCAGAGAAACGACTGGTATGACGGCGAATGTGAGCAGTTAGTTGAGGAGAAGAATGCAGCATGGGCGAGATTGCTGCAACACCGCACGAGGGCGAACGAGGTACGATACAAACGGGCGCGGAACAGACAAAACTCGATTTTCCGGAGGAAAAAGCGCCAGCAGGAAGATCGAGACCGTGAAGAGACGGAGGAACTGTACCGCGCTAATAACGCACGAAAGTTCTATGAGAAGTTGAACCGCTCACGTAAGGGCCACGTGCCGCAGCCCGATATGTGTAAGGACATAAACGGGAACCTTCTTACGAACGAGCGTGAGGTGATCCAAAGGTGGCGGCAGCACTTCGAAGAGCACCTGAATGGCGATATGGCAGACAACGGTGGCGGTATGGTAATGAACCTAGGAGCACGCACGCAGGACATGCGACTTCCGGCCCGAATCTCCAGGAAATCCAGGAGGAGATCGGCCGGCTGAAAACAACAAAGCCCCTGGAGTTGACCAACTACCAGGAGAGCTGTTTAAACACGGTGGTGAAGCACTGGCTAGAGCGCTGCACTGGGTGATTACCAAGGTTTGGGAGGATGAGGTTCTGCCGCAGGAGTGGATGGAAGGTGTCGTGTCCCATCTACAAAAGGGCGATAAGCTGGATTGCAGCAACTACCGCGCAATCACATTGCTGAACGCCGCCTACAAGGTACTCTCCCAAATTTTATGCCGTCGACTAACACCAATTGCAAGAGAGTTCGTGGGGCAGTACCAGGCGGGATTTATGGGTGAACGCTCTACCACAGACCAGGTGTTCGCCATACGTCAGGTATTGCAGAAATGCCGCGAATACAACGTGCCCACACATCATCTATTTATCGACTTCAAAGCCGCATATGATACAATCGATCGGGACCAGCTATGGCAGCTAATGCACGAAAACGGATTACCGGATAAACTGATACGGTTGATCAAGGCGACGATGGATCGGGTGATGTGCGTAGTTCGAGTTTCAGGGGCATTCTCGAGTCCCTTTGAAACCCGTAGAGGGTTACGGCAAGGTGATGGTCTTTCGTGTCTGCTATTCAACATCGTTTTGGAGGGAGTAATACGAAGGGCAGGGATTGACACGAGTGGTACGATTTTCACGAAGTCCGTCCAGTTATTTGGTTTCGCCGACGACATTGATATCATGGCACGTAACTTTGAGAGGATGGAGGAAGCCTCACATCAGACTGAAAAGCGAAGCTAAACGGATTGACTAGTCATCAACACGTCGAAGACGAAGTACATGATAGGAAGAGGCTCACGAGAGGTCAATGAGCCACCCACCACGAGTTTCTATCGGTGGTGACGAAATCGAGGTGTTTGAAGAATTTGTGTATTTGGGCTCACTGGTGACCGCCGATAACGATACCAGCAGAGAAATTCGGAGACGCATAGTGGCTGGAAATCGTACGTACTTTGGACTCCGCAAGACGCTCCAATCGAATAGAGTTCGCCGCCGTACCAAACTGACTATCTACAAAACGCTTATAAGACCGGTAGTTCTATACGGACACGAGACCTGGACGATGCTCGTGGAGGATCAACGCGCACTGGGAGTTTTCGAAAGGAAAGTGTTGCGTACCATCTATGGTGGGGTGCAGATGGCGGACGGTACGTGGAGGAGGCGAATGAACCACGAGTTGCATCAGCTGTTGGGAGAACCATCCATCGTTCACACCGCGAAAATCGGAAGACTGCGGTGGGCCGGGCACGTAGCCAGAATGTCGGACAGTAATCCGGTGAAAATGGTTCTCGACAACGATCCGACGGGAACAAGAAGGCGAGGTGCACAGCGGGCAAGGTGGATCGATCAGGTGGAGGACGACTTGCGGACCCTCCGCAGACTGCGTGGTTGGCGAAGTGCAGCCATGAACCGAGCTGAATGGAGAAGTCTTTAGGTGCAGCACAGGCCACTCCGGCCTTAGTCTGATGATAAATAAATAATTCTTGAAGCAAGACAAGGATATGGCTAGGGCTCCGATGCATGGCCAAAAACAGTATCACTGTTCTGTTTTCTCAAGAAAGGAAGGGTCTAAATAGCGGGACCTTGTCATGGTGCTCTTGAGAAAACAAAACAACCACTGTATCGAAACCGATACTGCATTGCTTATCAATAGTAATGAAGTAATTCGACATGCACTTCAGCTGTTTCGGTCATACGAAATGAGCATGGGTGTACTGCCCCACACCGACCTCAGAAGTTTGAGGGCCCATAAAATCGTATTAAGCCCAATTTTGACGACGATTTCGTGAGGAACATAAAGAATACGAGTAAGCGGCATGGCTCATGGCTTAATTTTAATTTATCAATGTTAATAGCGATAAAAAGACTAAATTTCACCGAGCCAAAATTGCATAAAAACACGCAAAAACCGTTTTTTGCGTTTTTCATGTATAATTAGAGTAAAATCATGAAATGTATGTATCCAATAGCAATATTTTTCATTGCTCTATGTTGTTGAAAATAATAACATTATGGAAATTTAGCGTTATTCAAGGGTGGCGCGTTTTGACCCCTATGAGCGTGTTACCTGCACATCCCCTATTTGTTCAATGTTCTTTGAAAATAGTCTTTACGAGATTAATTAGGAGATTGGACGATCGATGAGGACGCCGAGGATTTTAATCGTTTTCTTCAACGGTATGGGGTTTCCGTTAACTCTGATAGCCGGGCCATTGATCCTGTGCCGTGCGGTGCAGCAATGGCAACGGGCGCTTTTTTCGGCTGAGAGCTGGTACCCATTTTTGGTGGCCCATTTGGCCACGGCACTGACAGCGGCTTGGACTCGTGTTCTGGTCAATGTCACGGTGGGCGTCCTCCAGGGCAGTATCCTCAGACCCCTGCTGTTCAATCTGTTCACCTCCTATCTTCAGAAAGCGGCATTCTGTCTTTGTTTGCAGATGGCACTACCAGCGTCCACTAATGTAGAGTGATCAGAGTGCTAGTGTCAAAACTCCAAGAGAGGCCTAGTATCCTGACAGTGTACACGGACAGATAAATCAACCCAAACTTTGAGTTCAATATACGCACTATTGAGAATATCGCAGAAAAAAATTACCCAAATTTGGGTAGTTTTCCCTTTCTTTCCCATGATTGCTATTAAAACTAGAGCAAGATGCAAACACCTCACCGAGGTTGCTCAGCCCAATAACCCAAATTTGAGTAAATTCAATATTCTCTATTTTGGGTTGATCAAGGTCCGCTTTGGGTAAATTAAACTCAGCTTTGGGTAAATTGTTTAAATGGGATTAAAGGCAAACTACCTAGTGCCAAAAAAGTCATTTTACTCAAATTTTTGGTTTTCAGTGTACCTCACCAGCTGGAAGATTTGTATCAACGTCATCATTTTCCCCCATTCAAAATCCCCTTAACATGTTCCGCTTGAAGACTGTAAAACCATCCTCAATGGCAGGACTGTGGAACGGGTCCATGTGGAACGTGTTTTTTTTTTTTTTTTTTTTACAAGGGAGAATGCATTTACACACTAACCCAGTACACGTGCATTGTAGTTGCCAAACTACCACACGGAAGTGTACTGGAGTGTCGGACTCGACCATACCGGTAATACCGACTAAACTCCCTTGGCTCCACCATCGTTTCCCCAGGAACTACCTCGCAGTACTACTTGGGGGACGGCAGTACTAAGCGTACTCACTCATTATCGCTCACACAGGCACTCGTCCCACGCGAGACTGACTTGGGTGCTCGCACACCATTAACTCCATTTGAGTCTTACTTGGATGTTCTCCCGGGCGCTCCGCTGCCATGCCTCGAGGTATCAATAGCGGTAACTGCCTGGGCCTACAGATATTGCGCTACGACACTCTGCCTCAGCACGAGCAGATCAATCACACCACTGCCGAAGCAGACCATACGCTACCCTGCCGAAGCAGGGACACTCCCCATGCACCACATGTGCACAACTGTAGGTGTGTGGGTACAACCCACTGCTACCCTGCCGCCGAAGCAGCTTCTCCAAAGACCATTCGCTCCATGTGACCCTTTTCGGGTGCTCACTCTAACACTCCACTGCAATGCCTCGAGGTGTCGATGGATACCTCGACTCCTGCCTCAGCATGTGCAGTCCATACTCAGACTTCTGCTGCGCTTTGAGGTGACAATAGCGGCGGAGACACGCTATGACACTCCTGCCTCAGCACAGCCAGGACGCGCGCCCCCTGGGGAAGCAGCGCACGCCCCGCCCTTCCCCGGAACGTACACTCCACAACTTATTCTAACACTCCACTGCCATGCCTCGAGGTGTCGATAGCGGTATGTGGGGACTAATCAACGATACTACGCTACGACACTCTTACCTTGGCATGTGCAGTCCATACTCAGACTTCTGCTGCGCTTCGAGGTGGCCATAGCGGCGGCGACTCGCTATGACACTCCTGCCTCAGCACAAACAGATCACTCACTCCCTGCCGAAGCAGCTCACGCACTACCCTACCGAAGTAGGGACACTCCACATGCCAGTTGGCACTCCCTCCCTGGGCTTGTGCTTTTGAAGCGGCACACAGTCGCTTTGATAGAGTCCGCTTACGGGCACTTGTGGTTTTTTGGGAGGGATTTTAGCAGAGCCCACTGCTAAATCCCACCACGCCCTAGGCAGTTCTCCCTGACTCGCAGACAGCTGGGGAGGGGTCGTCAAGCCCTTGGACATCATGCTGTTCCTGCTGTCCCTGCTGCCCCTGGAACGTGTGGAACGGTCAATGAGGCCGACTACCTTGGCTTGACACTCGACGGCAAGCTCATTTTCCGGCAACAGGTTGACAAGACGGTGACAAAGTGTAACCTAAAACTTCAACGAGTCCAACACAAATTCCTGAGAATGATCCTCAGCATCCCTTCCAGGACAAGAACATCCGAGGTCCACCATCTGGCCGATATTAAAAACATTACATGAACGCTTTGGTGAGTGTAAAGAACGGTTTAGGGTCCGTTGTTTGGCTTCTGACCAGGCAGCCTATGATCCGGATGCGGAAAATTAATATTGTAAATATATAATTTACATAGTAGTTAGGTTAGGTTAGTAGATTGAAAAAAAAAAAAGTCGGCCAAAACAAGTACGACCATACAACAAAATTGACGAAATATAAATAAATTTTACCACTTATTATTCGGTAGCGCAAAAGTTAAGTAAGAATATATTGCCATGAAAGAAGAAGGTAAAATTATGTGGAGAATTGGGTCGCAGCTGATGCTCGAGAATTTTGTTATATAACATGTTTGTAGAATTAATTCATCATGTACAATTTTTAATTCAATCAATTATTGCTTTAAACCTCCATTTAACAGTCGTGTAAGGGTCGTTTCCGATTATTTTCAATCGATTTATAAGTGCAAATAGGATGAGTGCGTATGTGATGTTGCTGGAAATGCAAAATTCATTCTCTTATTTTCGTATCTCGGACGTGTCCTGACACAACTGCATTTTGTAGCGGTCGAAAATAAGCAGCTATTTTCACGCTTGAGTGCTCATGTAAATATAGAATGCAGCATTTTCATAACTACGCGGGTCAGTAAATTTTACGAACAAGCGTTGAACGTTTGAGGCTCATTCATGGCCAATGTGTATGGTGCAAACTTTGTAGGGGGAGATCCCCCAGTGCCGGACACATAAGACATTTAACAAAAGCTCTCTAATTATCCGGATTATGATTACTTGTGTACCATATACACAAAACACAACATATGAAAGTTGATGATTCATACAAAGAATATTTGATCATTTGAACCACTTTTCAACGATGGATTTTGATGATAAATTTAGGAGAAAAAATCTACGGTTCAGAAAAATGTCCTCAAGTATATGATCAAGATCTTGTTGCGTTGCATGAGAAAAGACATAATTTAGAATAGTGATATTTTCCATTTGCTTTTAGTTGTAGATAAAATAAAATGTATTAGTATAGCTTATTTGGCTCTCCAGCTAAATGTCTTAAGTGCTACTTTAAATTCCCACCTTTTTCAATAACATCTTCAATTTTGGTTTCTGCTTATTCTCCATTCTCTTATTCTGCGACCATCTCCACATAATAAGAATGATTTAAATATTGTTTATTCAATCCTTCTAAAGCAAGGCGGAGAATGAAATTTTTTGGCATTTTGTTCAATTTTAAATTTTGTACAAACTTTATAACACGAGGATCTGATATTTCCGGCCAGGGAAGGACTTTTCAATAGCTTTCTTTTGTACTGCATAAGATGGTGGAGGGAACTTAGCCAGCGTTGTTTTGAGAAGCGTCCGGTATGGGGAGGTGTCCAGCGCTGGGAGATCTCTCCCTAAATGTGTTTTAAAGAATTGCTTTTCGCACGTTTCAAAATTGGTCTTCTGACTAGAGCTAGATATATTAAATTACGAACTTAAATGTTTCATATATACCTGCCAATTTTTATGCAGAACGTGGCGTGGTTTCCATCGGTGATAGATGAATTTTGTATTTAGTTTCTTCCGTCTCGCTCCATCAAGGTGTACTATTTTTAACATTCACTCAAACTCATCTAAAGCCATCAGACTGTTTCGATTTTGTGGATGATTTAAATAGAATCATACACAAACTATTTGCCGTTGAAAACAGCCCATGCATTTCCATGAAATTGTTTCCGGCGCTCAAACTCAATCCGCACAATCAGGGAAGGTAGCCCGTTTTCTTCGCCTTTGCCTTGATCTGGTTCCGGAAAATGTGCGTTGCCTGAGTTTCCTGAATGCCTACAAATGTATTAACATACTGTTAAATAATGGACGAGGCCAAAATCAATCCCTTCAGTTTAGTTCCGATTCAGAACGTCAAACCTTCGCTTGACGGTGGACTTCTGTATTCGGTCTGAAAACATAAACGATTCTGATGACATGACGATAATTATGACGATAGGGTTTCGAATTTTATGCTTTTTATTTAATTGGGAAGGGACACGGCAGGTATTTTCGTCTGTTCGTCATAGTCTCGTAAACCAATGAAAGAGACGCTTTTTTGTAAAACTCATACGTACCAAATCGTAAGCTCAGAAGAAACGTTCTGCTATAGTGGAGTTCTAGCAAATGTACGTTGCTTTCGATGGTTTTAGCCCCTACGACGATGGACGGAAATACCTGCCGTGTCCCTATTTAGGATTGCGAGAATGGGTCAACGGTCACAAACAGTCTATAGGTCAGATAACAAAATCGTCCAAAAAGGTCTATTACAATTTAGTGATTTTGTCGTCAGATACATTAAATCTGTTCATCTGTTCTGTGAATGAAGTTAAAACAGTAAACCATTCTCACCCCTATTTGATCCATTGTCACCTCGACGGTCACGGTATTCTATTACACATAAAATTGAAAGAAATTTGTTGAATGTTTCATAAGAAAATACAAAATAATTACAATATATTTGGAATTAAGTTGTTTTCCAAATTTTGCACTAAAACTAAATTAACAACATACCAAATAATATGTTTACTTAACTAACATGCGATCAAACAGGATAATCTGAAGGACGTAGTTCGTGAATAATCAGTAAGAAAGGATAAAAACTTTACCCGAAATATATAAATATGTAACACATATAACATATTGCCTTATTATGCATCCACCTAATTGACCAGGAATCAAAGCAGTTGATAATGTACCTAGTAAGTCTGAATAGAGGATTCATCAGATTAAAGCAATCCTAATCTAATTCGACTTCCGGAAACGATGATAGCAGACGAGGTGCCACACACAGCGAACAAAAGTTATCAGCGTGATTCCTTTTCCGGTATCTTTGATTGCCGCCTCCATAAATTCAACCACCGCTACGCTCCGACAGGGAAACTCTACAAACGTCCGAACATTATTATTACAGCCGTAAACCATCCGCACGTCGACTCTCGCATATTGTACGTGCCCGGGCAGGCACCAGCAGACAGCCAGCCCTTGCACCATCGGAACGCACCAGCGACGATTTACACATCCTGTCTGGTCGAAAATTGCAATCGTAAGCGATGAATCTCTCTTCGGATTGATTACGGTTATTATGGGCGATGTGATAATCGAATCGATATAATCTGCTAAGTCTAACTCCATTGTTTCGACCGGGCAGCAGGCAAGTTGGCTTAGTTTAGTTCACCGATGAAGTATTGAAAGATTTCTTTGCAGCGTATAAGTGGAAAAAGATACTGGTCTGATACGGCGAGGCGGAAATGGATTCGCACAGAAGAGGAGCCGCGAAAAAGTTTGAAAATTATTCATTTTTCATGCTGTATTTTAAATAACTTGAAACGATTTGACCCCGAGAGAAATTGCTCGGTACCAGAAGGGAACCCGCCTAACCCCCAGGAACTGGTCTTGAGCCAACGGCCGCTTCCAGGGTGGGTACCAAAGACCTTCTTTTTTCTCCCGGTCCCAGGGCGGTATAGGTAGGGGAGAGTTTTGGATGTGGAGCCCTAGAACAAAAAAAAAATTGACTAACCGTCGTGCGGGGCTTCTTTTGAATCCGGGGGCTACTTTGGATTTTTGAGTTTCTAAAAAAAAACTAAAAGAAAAAAAAACAAATTTGAAACAAAAAGCTGGTGTATTAAAAAAATGCGCTGATGCTTTTGTATATCCACTCACTGTTATATTCAATAATTCCTTGGCGCAACGTAAATTCCCTACTTGTTGGAAATCATCGGTTATGTTCCCTGTCCATAAGAAAGGTGACAAGGCAGACATTCAAAACTATCGTGGCATTACTTCGCTGTGTGCTAGCTCGGAGGTGTTCGAGATTATTGTAAATGATGCTCTGTTTGCTAGTTGCCGGCGTTACATTTCCTCTGATCAACACGGATTCTTTCCAAAGAGATCTGTTTCAACGAACTTAGTTCAATTCCTTTCCACATGCCTACGTAGCATGGATTTTGGTGCTCAGATTGATACTGTCTATACGGACCTCAAAGCAGCCTTTGATCGTGTTGACCATGGAATATTACTAGCTAGATTGGAGAAAATTTGTCTCATGGTTAAGATCGTACCTGTCTAATCGCACACTGTGTGTCAAAATAGGAACTGAACAGTCTGAAACGTTTTGTAACATTTCCGGAGTTCCTCAAGGAAGCAATCTGGGCCCATTGCTTTTTGTGCTATTCATAAATGAAATCGATATATTGTTGCCACCCGGATGCCGATCGTTTTTCGCAGACGATGTCAAGATCTACATGATAATTAAGAGTCTACAAGATTGCATGGAGCTTCAGAAGATGGTAGATTGTTTTGTAATGTGGTGTTCCAGAAACTTCATGACAGTTAGCATTGCTAAATGCAGTATCATCTCGTTTCATCGAAAGATCAAACCATTTGTCTTTGACTATACCATCGCAGACCAGCTGTTTCAAAGAGTAACGCAAGTACGAGACTTGGGCGTTATGCTGGATAGTGGCCTCACATTTCCAGTCCACTACTCTGATGTAATTTCTAAAGCAAATAGACAGCTTGGATTTATACTCAAAATTTCTTCAGAATTCCATGATCCATTCTGCCTACGATCACTGTATTGCTCGCTGGTACGATCCATTTTGGAGTCAAGTGTGGTTTCCTGGTGTCCATACCACGCCAACTGGATTGCTAGGATCGAATCAGTTCAGACAAAATTCTTACGATATGCTCTGCGCTTCCTCCCGTGGAATGATGCCACAAACCTGCCTCCATATGAAGAACGTTGCCAACTTCTTGGACTACAAACCCTAGAACGACGACGATCCATCGCTCAAGTTGTTTTTGTGGCGAAAATTTTACGCCACATCTGTCTTAACCGAGATCAATATTTGCGCCAGCGGAATGCCCTCCACCTTGAAAAGCGAAATGTTTAGTATGGTCAGCATGGCCCTATTCGATTTAGGAGTAGCATTTTTAATGATGTTTGATTTCAACTTAACTACGGGGACCTTTCAAGAACGACTCTCATTAAGATGATAACTATTTTCTAAGCATAATTTTTATTTCTTAAGGCGTTTTTATATGTTGTATGTTTTAGCTAGTTAGTATATTAAGCCAATTGTTCATTAAGACCACCAAAGTGTCAGATTAATGTATACAAATAAACAAAGAAACAAAGAAAGACACCCGAATGGTGATAAGGGCAATTTGAGAGTAATTAACTTTGTAATTTTTGTTTCAAAATGTCCAAAGTAGCCCCCGATTTGTCAAAAGAATCCCCGCACGGGCGGCGGTACTACATTATTTATCGGTATTCGGGTGGCAGAGAGTAGGATGGATCTCTGGACGGATAGTTGCTGGAGTTGATCCGTTGCAAGGTTGCGGGAAAGGCGCTGGATGGGTTTTTTGTGGACGGCCGCCGACAATACTGGCCCTTAGGTTAGCCGGATGCTCTGGCGAGATCAGGTGGGTGTCATCCATATTTCGCACAATGGGCTTGTTTTGCAGCCAACATTGCGCGACTTCTCCCCCTTGACATTTCTGGATCCCAAGGGGAATCAAATCAGATGTTGGTAAACAACACAAATATTACCATAAATTTTACTTTGAGTTGTTGGTTGCGTTGTGTTGCGTTGCGTTGCGTTGTAACGGAGTATTTCGTAGATTGCATACTAATAGCTGTCATGTATATTCTTTAAATTTCTTACTCCAACTGCTTATAGATTACTACTTGGGATTTAATAGCAACCCAATTGGAGGTCCAAAATGATAAAGCATGAAAGCTACCATTGCCGGCCACGCCCATCTTCTCCGTTACTAGGGAAAGGAAGGAAATGATGATATGACATCTACTTAACGAGAGGCCAGCGACTCACCGACGCCCTCATAGATGTCAAGGAGTTGGATGGTTGGTAGGGTATATAGTTAAGGAGTATCATCATAAGCAAATGATATAATAAGTTTGAATAGACGTTGGGATTGACCATGCTAAGAAATTTTTGGCACTCCATTGTTGATTTCCTTGGGATGGGGCAAAGCTATTAAACTTGCCCTGGCTAATTAGCCTAGGTTTAAGCGCCATTGTTCGCTCTCTGAAACGAGAATAAAAATATGTTAAATGTCCCTTCCCCCAATTTGTTTCCAATTGAGATAATGAAGTTATTAATATATACCCTTAACAATAACGGGAATGAAACATGTAACCTGAAGGAACTATTGATTCGCATTTATTCAGCGAGAAATATTGTTTAAAGATCTGTCAGGCGATTAACAACACAACTAAAATTCAAGCTGATTCAACCTAGAGATGGATTGATTCACACATATTTTGCAAGTTGGATTATGAAAGCACTTAACAAGAAAAGCATGTGCGGATGGAACAAAACGGGAGAAGGTTGGTTTGTAAATGCATGTGAAGACTGAGCATTACATACATGTATCAAACTTTGCAATTCATCACAATGAATAGTTTTAGTTATACATTAAAAATAACATGAAATGAGCTCACCGGATAATAAAATGTTGCTCCACGCATCCAGTAGAAATCTTGCTCATCTCAATGTCCTATTCAATAGGATGTTCGAGTGGCTTAAACGGGAACATCATACTCCAGAAACAGTTGTCCATCTCGATATTTTCTAATACAATTGTTAAGATTGTTAAGAACCGGCGCACGCAAATTAGGAGAGAAATTGGGTTAAACCGGTCAACTCTGAGAAGAACTTGTTTTACAGAATCATATGTTTTGTTTCATTTGAAAAAAAAATAAAATAAATAGACAGAAAAATTACTTCAACGATAAGACCTGAGATGACTGAATATTCTATTACGAAACAAACTCTCCGGATATTAACTTTCGACTCTGCAAAACAACACAATTTGGACGACACATCCTTGATAATGGCCCGGCACAAACATCACTTTTTCCTGCTCCCTCGCAGGAAAATCTAACTCGCGATCTGACACGAAAAAAATCTGATCCAGGACGAAACATTCGCGCACTCCGCGGAAGTAATCTATGCGACAAGATCTTAAAAGAAATATTTCCGGTGGCGTAACACCAGTCAAATTAGAAAATACGAGAGCAGAAAAATTCATAAATTTTACTTTGAGTTGTTGGCTGCAAAAACATGGCGTCGTGCCAGGTGGTTGGGCGAGATGAATATCGATATTCGTTCAGCCGAAGGGGCGACCACGACTGGGTTTCTGGTGGCCGGACGCTCCGGACGAGAAGATGGCTGTTCACCGCGACGTCGAAGCTTTTGCTTTTCACGGCCCCACCGACAGGGTGGGCAACGAAGGAGGGTGATAATTTCCGATGATTCGGCGAAGTCGCCGACGTGGACAGCCCAGAACGGGTTTCTGGCTTCACGGACGAGAAGATGGTGGTTCACGACGACACTGATCGGTCCTCTTAAAGCGGCACCACTGACTTAACGTGGACTTAACGCCGTGGTGGAAAGGGTGGTGGTATTTGTCGAGGATTTGGCGATTTCACCATCGATAGCGGCCTAGAACGTGATTTTGGTGGCGTGGGCACCCCGGACAAGATGGCGGTTCCCCACGACGATTGTAATTCGGGAAGACCGTTTCACTGGCAAAATGGACTGCTCACTGAGTGATGTAGCAGGAAATATGGCGATAGTCGTTACAATACCTATGGGTTTACCGGCACAGAAACGTTTTCCGGCGGCACGGACAACCCGGACGGAAAGATGGAGGGTTTAACCTTTACGAAACTTGCTGCACGCACATCTTATTCACTCGAGTGTCCAACTTCTTAACCTCCCATCTTTCCAAGCCCCAAGCACTTTTTCGCTCCTTTTTTTCCATTCCGCTTTGCTCCTTCTCGGCGCGTTATCTGGTCAGGTGTATTTACACCGGCCCCAACGCTGATAAATGCGTTTGATGCGTTAGCCACAGCATCGCATGCTTTGCTGTCTCTTTCATTCGTCTTTGATATGCGGGAGATTGTCGATTGTTGATACACAAATAGCCTACTTTGAAACTTGCCTGTCTGTTTTGTGGCACTAGCCTAGTCCTGGAAGGGGAGGACTTCAATCGAACATGCATGAGCCTCTGTTCCCCATGTTAGGGGCGGCCCAAAACAGTGTCTGAGCTGTAGCGGGCGGCTGAACTAGAAACGCGATGTCATGTCAGCTATTCCTACGATGGCAGCCCCCGGCATACCGAAAAACCAATCACCAACCCCAAAAAATGTAATCCAAAATACAGGATTGAACAATCGGCAAAGGTCACGGCAATGTTAAACGGAAACTCGGTTCTTGAAACGTAAGGACCCTGTTGGAACCTGCACGAATTGCCCTCCTAGCTCGAAAGCTGCAAAACGTGAAGGTGGAGGTTGCAGCACTTCAGGAGGTCCGATGGCGAGGAATAGGAGAACGCACTGTTGGTCTTTTTGCGAACCTCATTCAGTAGCGTCGAATCATTAAATGGAGTACTATATTAGCGTCTAGGCAAGACCTTCGGAGAATACCCAAAACATGACGAGAAATTCATCATCGGTGACGCAAACGCACAGGTCGAAAGGAAAGAGTTCTTTCGCCCAGTCATTGGAAAGAAGAGCCTCCACCCAACTACCAATGACAACGGCATGAGGCTAGTCAATTTTGCCGCAGCCTATCTGGCTATCTGTAGCACCTACACGCAAGAATATTCGAAACTATACCTGGAGACACCCAAATGACGTTACGTGTTCTCAAATAGATCATGTTTTGGTGTACGGTTGACATTACTCAGATGTCATAGATGTGAGGACCTTCCGAGGCCCAAATATCAACTCTCGCATAAGCTCGATGAAAGAATCGAAGGACACCCAACTGGAAACAAATTTAACGCATAGTGGCAACAAGTCCACCAAAAACTGTAGAATTTTCAAATGAGGAATGTAATTCAAACAAAAAAGATCAGATGAGAGAATTCCTGAAGGTCAGGAAATCGTATTATTCATTCCTCAGAACTTCTGGACAAGGGAATCCCAAAAACTCATAGATAAGGAATTCTTTGAGTGAGGATGAGCATGGACTTTATCACAAGTACAATTGTACATGAGCATGAGTACTATACCTAGTTGCTACTCCGTGATTGACTAGAACTTGCGAAATTGCACAGAGAACCAAATGACGGCTGCACAAAGCAGAACAAATTATTCCGAATGATCGCGCGATCGTTAAGCGCACTTCTCGAAATTCAAGCACTAATTAATTTATTTACCAGAAGCACAAAGCAGAACGTTATTTCGGGTAATCACGCGATCGATTTGCGTACTTCTTAAATACACGAACATGCATTATTTATCCACCGTAAGCACATGCACAATACCGGATTTCACGATTTTTATGTGTCCTAACACAAACGCGTCCAATCATGCGTCCAATACAAAACACGAACAAACTTACCATGTGGGTTCACTTTCTTATTAATTTACTCGCCCGCATTGCAGAACCGGGCATTTCGATGACCGCGCGATCGTCCCTTCGTCCAACACAAAACACGAACAAACCTGCACTCAGATGAGGAGTTCTTGGACTGAATAAAAACAAACTGGGAGTATAAGCCACCCTGTAATCTAGAGTTTTTAGGGTGATGTGAATAATTCGCCAGGATCCTTGGAAGATAAATTCTTCCAAATTCCTTATGCAATGTACACACCAGTCAAGCAGTTTGACGAACATTGATTCCGCCCCCAAGAAAACGCTTCGGTTGCTGCTTTGTTTGAACGTGTGTGAAGTTGTTCAAACAACTATTTGACAGTTGGCGGCTCGGCTGGAAAAAATTAAAACGGTTTGATTTTGGTTTGAGTTGTCGGGGGTGGAGTCAAGGTTCGCCGAACATGTTTGAGCATTTGTAGTGAAGTTGCACAAACCCCCATATATTTTTTGATGGTTGGTGCTCAAGTTGGCGCTTCGGTCGTTCGTGTGTGATATTGTTGGTCGAATAAATTGATTGTTCGTGCCGCTGTTGGTAAAACTTGATGATGTTTGAATAAATGAGAGGTGGAGTCATTGTTGGTCTAACTGCTTGACCGTGTGTACGTTCCATTAAGGAGGAATCCATCTTAATTTCTGAGGGAAGGATTCCACAAAATTCGTACGATAGGATTTTCCCTGACTTTTTGAGTGGCAAAATTCCTTAACGAGTATTTAAGAGAATTTCTGTAGAAGTAATTCTTGTAAGAAAAATATTTAAAAATTTGTTTTTATTTATTTATGTCTTTGTTTTTATTTATTTCTTTATGCCTTTCTCGTATACTAAGTATCGCTCCAAAAACAAACTTTTTTATAGAAGACCCGGAGACCCATAGTGTTATTTACCGATCGTCTCAGTTCAACTAATTGAGGTGATGTCTGTGTGTGTGTGTGTGTTTTTTTTTTGTATAGAGGGATGAAGGCAAATCTGCATACAGACACCTGAAATTATCACTGGCAGAAGGCCAGACCGCCGGACCCACTAAACCCACCCAAGTAACATAGGGTTACTTGAGTTACCCTCTTTCCTAAATCCCTGGACCCCCCCCCCCCGCAGGACTCCCTTACAGTATTACTTCTGTGGTGGAAAGCAATACTCAAAGTACTCCTCCCAAAATGACACCTTCCACAGTGCCTCTCTTCGATGTCTTGTACTACGTCTGAGCCCTTTGGCTCCCTTGTTGGTGGTGCCAGCAAGCACACAAAAGCGTTGAGCCCTTGAGCCTTTTATTTTTTCCTTGTGCACATTCCACATTCCACATTCCATTTGTTCCACATCTATTTTCTCTTTATTTTTAAATCCCTTTAGCTCTCAATGTACTCGGAAGCTACTCAGATAGTCCCCGGCGGCGAATCTATCCTACTCCGACGGGGAGTCCCCCGGTGGCGGAAGCTCCCCCGATACCGATGACCCACATCCGTGGGAGGCTGTTACATTACCAACACTACACTTTCACCTGGTTAGTATGTTCATAGATCCGCTCAAGTCATACACACATTCTCACATCAACGGGTGACCGGACGAGTGCCGAGGTCGGACCATAGATTCCGGGTGGAGATAGTTTCCGGTTCAGTGGTGCCCCCACGACCCGAAGCCAGTGTAGTCGCGCGCCACGATCTACTCAACTGGTCCCCGGTGGTGGACCTACCCTACTCCGATTAACCGATTTCCAATGCACTGCGCCTTTTAGCTTCTTGCTTAACCGATGATCGCGATTTACTCCTCACGCTCACGCCTTGGTCGCGATTTACTCGGATAGTCCCCGGTGGTGGATCAATCCTACTCCGACGGGGAGCTCCCCGACGTCAATAGCTCCCCCGTAACCGACGACCCGTCACAACGGGTGACCGGACGAGTGCCGAGGTCAATCCAAGGATTCCGGGTGGAGATAACTTCCGGTTCAATGGTGCCCCGACGACCCGGAGCCGGTGCATTCGCAAGCCACGATCTACTCAGCTGGTCCCGGCGGTGGGCCTAGCCTACTCCAATAACCGATTTTCGACTGCCTTGAGCCATTCAGCTCTCACCTTATTCGTTGAGCCATTTAGCTCCCGCCCCGGTCGCGATTGCGAACGACTAGGATAGTCTCCTACGGCGGATCTAACCTACTCCGACGAGAAGTTCCCCGAAAGCGGGAGATCATCCGAAGCCGGCCATTTCGTCACGTTCTGAGGCTACGCGCGGTAGCTGGCGCTGGCGTTCCCATTCATTATCGACATATATATTCACGACTTCCATGGCGGAGTACTCATGATCCGCTATCCGTTAAGGGCTGCCTGCTGCTGCTCTATTCGCCAACTTCGTTCGATGGGTTCACCTTCCCTTAGCCGAGTTGTCCCACTCCCTCTGCCATTTGGCTACCGTTTTTGCCTTGATATTCCTTCGAGCGTTATCGGTGCCCCTGAGGGTGTAGCACTCCTCGTCTTCCTTCACCACCAGTTTGACAGGCATCATGCCCGTGAGTACACATGCCGCTTCGCGAGATACGGTGCGATATGCGCTGACGACTCTCAAGCACATTAGCCTATGAGTACTCTCCAGCTTTCGCACGTTGCAGTTTACACTCAACGTCGATCCCCAAGCTGGACCTCAGTATCGTAGTATTGAAACCGCCACGCTTGCCAGCAGCCTGCGCTTGCTGGAGCACACCCTAGAGCTGTTCGCCATCATCCTCGGTAGTGCCGCTATCGCCGTCGACGCACGCTTGCAGGCGTAGTCGACGTGACTTTTAAAGCTCAACTTATCGTCGAGCATCACCCCCAATTGATGCAGAGATCTCTTGGAGGTGATGTCGCAGCCGCCGACTCTAATTGTCGCCTCTTGAACCGATTTCCGGTTGTTAACGACTATCATCTCCGTTTTATGATGTACCAGCTAGAGCTTCTTGCTGCGCAACCATTCCTTCACTAAACTGATCGAATAGGCTGAAGTCAATTCGATCTCTTCGAAGGATTCTCCGTACACGGTCATGGTTACGTCATCGGCGAATCCCACTAACTTGACTCCTGGAGGGAGCTTTAACCTCAGCACGCCATCGTACATCACGTTCCACAGCAATGGACCCAAAATTGATCCCTGTGGGACACCTGCCGTGATGGGGGCGCTAACCAAGCCTTCGTCTGTCTAGTAGATCAATACTCGATTCTGAAAGTAACTTCCCAGAATCTTGTACAGCCCTACCCTACCAGCCGAAGCAACGAGTTCGCGATCTCCATCCAGCACGCAGTGTTGAATGCATTCCGCACATCGAGTGTTATTACTGCGCAGTAACGTATACCACGCCGCTTGCATTCGATGGCGACTTTTGCAGTGTTAACTACCGATTTAATGGCACTTAGAGTAGACCTTTCTCTCAGAAAGCCGAATGTGTGTGTGTGTGTGTCTGTACGCACCCACGTACCAAAATGTAGCAAAAGTGTCACACATTTTCGGGCACTTATCCACGATCGATTAGCTCGCAACAAGTTGCATTCGATGTAGACTCCTATCCTATTGTTTCCTATTGTAAATTGACCAGATCGGACTATGAAATCGGAAGTTATGGCCAAAATACTTTTTATTACAAAAAAAACCGCGTCAAAAAAGTGTCACTCATTTTTGAGGCACTTTTAAGGGTAAGTGTTATGGCCAAAATACTATTTTTTACTTGTACGAGAAAGCCATCATCACCGCTAGGTGGATTAATCAAGGTTTTTTTTTAATTTCTCAAAAAAAATTTTTGGGTCCTACATGGTCATAGTCATAGATGGATTCAGTATTCGTTCCAGTTTACACAAGAATATTGGAGTATTTCGAATCCAATCTGCTTGCCATCAACAGACGGTCTGGTTTATGATTGGATCAGGTGTGAAGAACTGCCTGTAATTTAAAGTAGGGCTTACGTAAGAACACTACAAGCACTGTCGACATTTCACCAAACAACAAATGTGGGAATCTGGTAATCTCAAACTTAGTAAATTGTATCTCAATGGAAATGTGCGTAAATTATATAATGCTCAGAGGCTAAGCGAGGAATGGGTCTTTTTTTCAAAGATTGATATATAGAGTTTAAAAACAATCGAAATTTAATTACATTTAGTTCTATCATAAACAAAAGTACTGACGAGGAAACGTTTGGAGCTCGGTCACTGTGCGTGCGTTCCCGTTTATGTGCTAGGAAATAAAATTGATTTTTATGGCAACTAATTATTTGGGTTTTGTGGCAGGAACTGTTTAGGAGTGAACGTGTTTAATTTGTTGAATCGTTCCCTATCTGCCGTTGGATCGTCGGAAATAGGAGAATACGATAGATTAATGTGTGGTAAAGAGGTCCGAGCGTGCCATATCGTGCGAGCAGATATAATTGTTATTTATTTCTCTGAAGATAGAGCGACCACCGCAAAGATTTGATAGTGCCGCTCGTCGTATTACATTACCTTATGCAAGGGGGTTTGATTAGCAAAGCAATATATTAATTTATCACCTGAGAGATTCAAATAAACGAACGTAAACAATGTGGTCATAGTGAAAACATTGGCAAACACAAAACCATTCCTTGCAATGCTTCGTCAACAGCAGTTTTTATCAGAAGAGGTGCTTAGATTCTGTATAATATGTTTTTTAATTGGAACTTGTCGATTTATTTGCGAAGTTTTATTTTGGACTTATGATATTTTGATCAAAATTGTTGGTTTGTAACCTGAGAATTTTTTCTTGAATGATTTGAAACGTATTGCTAACTATATGTGAACATAATGGAGAAGATGCAAAATTAGAAATAGACATTTGTTTACATACATAGAACAGACTAAATTTACTTCAAGCCATCGTAGTGCTTGTACTACGTAGAGTCAAGTACGAGACACTGAAGACGGCCTTACTGTTGAGGTCGAAATACGTATCTGTCAAGATACAATTAAGTGGTGGAATTCAATGGGATTGTACAAACTTGGCTTATGACAACTGATTTGAACGTTTCTTAGAGAGATCCAATATAACACATTCAGGGTTTTTTGCGCTTTGTGGCTCTGGTAGTCGTGGCGGTAGTTAGGCTTGTGATGGCATGGTTGGGAGGGCACCGTCGTTCACAACTCGGATCTTCGATAGACTTTCCTGTCGGACTGATTCGTTGCTTGGTGTGGTCGGGTTGGCCGACAGATGTTGTAATCAGGTTCGTTGCTTAAAACTTTGAACTTGATGATGGAGACTGGTGGAGACGCACGGTATTGGAGGTTCTCGGGACCACGACTCGACTGGCTGTTTTCGGGCAACGTTGGTAGATACTCGCAAAAAAATCTGCGTTGGACGAACTTCGACGTTCACGGGTTCACTTGACGGTGGCCGGACTCGTTTCACCGTATTCGGTGACGATGGTGTTTACTAAAAACAACGACTTGCCTGACATAAAAATCACTGCTATTCGAGGCTTGGATCAATTTCGAAATGTGGAATCGGATGTTGAACTCTATACTTAATCAATGATTATCCTCATCGCATTCGTATTGCCAGTATGGTCCCTTCCACCCAACCACGTCTCCTGAATATCAAACATCAACAACACGACAAACTTTTTCACATGTACGGCAGATAATGGCGTCCAATCTGTCCTACGCTCTTTATGGAAGAAGGGGAAATACTCCCATTTCCATCTCACTGTAACAAATTCATCTCATTCCAAAAAAGCCGCTCTTTTGCTGATATGCGTTCTGACTGCTGAATATAATCAAATTTTGATAAACAGACCAAATTGCTCTTCATTTCTTTGTTTTAGAAGCTACAAGATGAAAAACAGGAACAGTTTCCCTATATATAATTCGTCTCCAAAACTGGACCTTTGAATTAATGTGCTGCTGCTCACACAGCCCCTCGCTTCGTCTGATATGTCCGCTCCCTAGAGTCTACGAAACGGAGTAAGAACCATCGAAGAAATCCCATGAATCCCTTTTACAACCGGCACCACTCGCATACTGATGACGGTTACCGTTTTCCTGCTGCCTGCCTCGCAGAACAAAGCACTACCGGAAAGCAGATGTCCATACCTATAACGCCCGGCTACAGGAAAAATTGACACAAAACTCATTTCCGTTGCCTTCTTCATCATTTGTCTCGAAAACGCAATGTTGAACTTTCTCAAACGTGCGGAGGAAGTCACCTGGCTGATGATTTCACCGATACACAGCCGATGATGGGTTTGCTGACCGAAGCTGTTGATGCCGGAGATCACCATTCAAGTCCAAGGACGCACCACATACCCTCCCCCCACCATCGCATCTTGATTGGACAGCCGCTTTTTTCTTCCGATGCCTAAAGGGTAGTAGAGGATGGAAAACTTTGGGACTTACGTTCGCTCTAAATTGTCCCGCTTCTATAGGACAACGAATAATTATGTGCTCCGTTAATTCTGAGATCGATGGGACAATGATTTCACCTTGAATTGCTTTTTGTGTCGTATTCTATCTTTGTGAGTATATTTTTGTGTTTTTGTGAGTGAAGAAATGGGGGAAGGGTAAACAGTTGATTAAAGTGCCTGTATACAGCCTCGTTACAGTTTTTTTTAAAACTAGTTCGTTTATTTCGTAGGCACTGTCGTGCATGAAACTTTGCCGCACCGCAATTCTTTAGTATGATATTTTAAAGTGATATCATCTTATAATTCAAGACAAAATTTTCAAAACGACTTATCTGCTTTTGTAAACAAAGATTCAAACGACGATTTGACGAATCTGATAGCTCTCCCACGCAAACCAACACCATCAACAGGAAGTGGAAACCTTCACCTACTTATTGATGGTATTGGTCTGCGTGGGAGAGTTATCAGATTCGTCAAATCGCCGATTGAATCTTTGTTTACAAAAGGAGATAAGTCGTTTTGAAAATTTTGTCTTGAATTAATAGTTAGTATGGGAGGGACATAGAACAAAATACTCGTGGTGACTCTAGGTTAAAAAAGCCTCGATACAGTTGATAATGATAAACTAAAATTATTTCACAAGATGGTGATTGTAGTGTATTGTATTTGTATTGTATTTGTATTGTATTTGTATTGTATTTGTATTGTATTTGTATTGTATTTGTATTGTATTTGTATTGTATTTGTATTGTATTTGTATTGTATTTGTATTGTATTTGTATTGTATTTGTATTGTATTTGTATTGTATTTGTATTGTATTTGTATTGTATTTGTATTGTATTTGTATTGTATTTGTATTGTATTTGTATTGTATTTGTATTGTATTTGTATTGTATTTGTATTGTATTTGTATTATATTTGTATTGTATTTGTATTGTAACATTTTTCCTCAAGACGCTCAATATTAATTGATTTGTATTGTATTTGTATTGTATTTGTATTGTATTTGTATTGTATTGTATTTGTATTGTATTTGTATTGTATTTGTATTGTATTTGTATTATTACTGTATTTATTGTATTTGTATTATGTATTTGTATTGTATTTGTATTGTATTTGTATTGTATTTGTATTGTATTTGTATTGTATTTGTATTGTATTTGTATTGTATTTGTATTGTATTTGTATTGTATTTATTTGTATTATGTATTTGTATTGTATTTGTATTGTATTTGTATTGTATTTGTATTGTATTTGTATTGTATTTGTATTGTATTTGTATTGTATTGTTATTGTATTTGTATTGTATTTGTACTGTATGTATATTGTATTTGTATTGTATTTGTATTGTATTTGTATTGTATTTGTATTGTATTTGTATTTGTATTGTATTTGTATTGTATTTGTATTTGTATTGTATTTGTATTGTATTTATATTGTATTTGTATTGTATTTGTATTGTATTTGTATTGTATTTGTATTGTATTTGTATTGTATTGTATTTGTATTGTATTTGTATTGTATTTGTATTGTATTTGTATTGTATTTGTATTGTATTTGTATTGTATTTGTATTGTATTTGTATTGTATTTGTATTGTATTTGTATTGTATTTGTATTGTATTTGTATTGTATTTGTATTGTATTTGTATTGTATTTGTATTGTATTTGTATTGTATTTGTATTGTATTTGTATTGTATTTGTATTGTATTTGTATTGTATTTGTATTGTATTTGTATTGTATTTGTATTGTATTTGTATTGTATTTGTATTGTATTTGTATTGTATTTGTATTGTATTTGTATTGTATTTGTATTGTATTTGTATTTCCTTTGGCTCTAAATCGAAAGAAACAATTTAAAAAAAATGTAGGACAACGCGTTGAAAAATTGAATAAAGAATGTTTTGAAGTTAATCAAAACTATGAAAAAACGAATACTATATCAAAAAAATATATTAAGATTAGGTTGGGCCCGCGCCGGCGCTCTGCTCATCGCCGGTGGATATTGGGTGGCGATAAGGAATACTCGTTGTACGGGCGTCGGGGTAGGACAAATATTTCAGGCACTCAACATACACTCGCGTCGGGACGTGGTACCCGCGTCTCCGTTTGAGAATTCACCGGAACAGTGTCACTTTCACGGATCAATCACGTTTTCGGGTATGGTCTAGACGGACGTTAACGTAATGTCGAAACGCGCACCATGGGGTTTTTCTCCCAATCTGTTGTCCCGTATCGCATTGGGCGGGAATTCACTATTCCTACAGTGCACTCTGCCGTAACACACCACACAACAGTCCCATTAAGCGTGCATATACGGGGATAAGAAACACACTCGTCCACCCGCTAGTTTTGGAGGGTAATTTCACGGAACACTTAACCGATCTCGAATTCTTCACTGGGCACCACTGGGCTAGATTCACTACCCGGCCACTTTTCACCGAGCACTCTACAATATATCCTCCAGAACGTGTTAGAGGGAATCGCACGAGCTTAGATTACTAACGAATTAGAATTAGATTATTAAACAAAATTGTATTGCAACGAATAAACCAATAACAACAAAAATGTAACGTAATAATTAGTTCTTAAAGAAACCTACTTTGAAACAATCGCTTTTGGGGTCAAATTTGGTAAGTATTTAGAGAATGTTCGATTCGGGTACGCGCATTTGGGGGATTCCCGTGATCTAGCAACGCCATCACGGTGAATCCAATTGGTCAATCCAATGGTCAATCGAGCTCTCCTCGAACAATCTTGACACTCTGCTCGAAGCTGAGTGTTGCTGGTCAACTATTTATCTTCGTCCCATCTAATCCGATAAGTCACAGCGACCTCCAGTTACCGGCTATAGCAGAAGATCTTTCGTTAGTGGACCGAATCGCTTTTCTCTCAATACTATCCCGTTCATCACCGAGACCTTTGATTATACTTTAGCCATAATCCTCTCTGATACGATCGCTCAGAAATTCCCTACATTGATTGACTTACCAAAGGAAAGACACACTAGGTTTTCTGATGATCGGTGTTGTTTTTCTAGTTAAAACTTACTTTTTATTGGCCGGCCATTAAAACATATATTCATTATCTGAATCGATTCAGACATGAATCAGATCTCCTATGCTAGTCTTTAATTCACCCTACTCCCACTGAGAGGCACAGTAGACGTCACATAGAAGCTTTGAACCACTCACAGCATGCAAAACCTCTCAGTGCACTTGAGAAAATTGCTAATGGTGCGTGTATTAGAGAGCGAGTTCTCTGACACTCTGGCTAAGGGATCTCGTTTTTAATACAGGAAATAGAATTGAACAGAAAGAACTATCGGTTGCAAGCGTAACGGTAGAGGTGATTTAAGGTTTTATATGCTCTGCTGGCCAAATCCCTAGATTTTTCCCCTCTGCATCCACTAACTCATAGGAACTAGATCCGTGTTTCGCAATAATCTTACAAGGCAAGTACATTGGAGCCAACTTGGCATTGTAATAATCCCCTGCATTGGATTGTTTGAAATTACGGCGGTACACTTGCTGGCCCACTAGAAAATCTGCTGGGCGGATGCGTTTGCGCAGGTTATAGCTCTGAGCGCCGGTTGCATAGGCCTTCGCTAAGTTTTTGTGTACAATATCATAAATCTCTTTAGAGATCGTAGAATGGTAGTCGGTATCGTTATCGGGTGAATAGTCTTCTTTTCGACGCATTTTTAAATGATCATCCCCGCTCTGGGCGATTTCGTGTTTCCGCGTCACATAAAACGGGGTAAAACCAGTGGCTGAGTGCACCGTGTTATTAAACACGTGTTCGGTATCCGCGATTTTCGTATCCCAGCTTCTCTGGTCGTGTTGGCAGTATGTTCGTACTGCGGCATTGATGGAACGGTTCAACCGTTCTACCGGGTTGCCTTGGCTATGATGGCGTGATGTGGTCCAGTGTTTGATACCGTGTCGTTCTACCAACGCTTTGAAATCCTTGGATAGGAACGTTGACGCGTTGTCTGTTAACACGATTTCTGGTATAGAGTTTCTAAGAAACCAACCTTCCCGGAGAATTTTACAAAGATTCCCGGCCTCAATTCTTCTTACCGGATGAAGCAGACACCACTTGCTGAACAAATCCTGGATTACTAATAGATGGATGTGACCGGACTTGCTCTTCGGTAGTGGGCCGATATAATCCATGGCAATAATCTGCCAAGGATGATCCGCTAACTTCTGCTTGCCCATGACTGGTACCGTGGGTACCACTGCTGGCTTACTCTCCTTACACGTGGTACACTGTTGGATCCATTTTCTCACATCCGACGCCATGTATGGCCAGTGATATCTGAGCTGCAGTCGGCTCAATGTTTTCTCAACTCCTAAATGGAAACAACTCTCGTGCTCCTGTTCAATGATACGATGTCGGTTTCCTGGGGGCGGGATCATTTTCCATTCGAACCGCGCATCATACGGTTCATCCTCGACCGGGACATACTTCCACAGCTGTCCGTCTTCGTAACGGAAATCAGAGTAGTTCTCCGGCTCTTCAACAATCTTCAGGATCAAATCTTCGTACGATGAGGATCCCAGCTTGGACGCTCGCACTGCGCAGACGCTACGAGACAATGCGTCTGGAACAATATTGTCAACACCTCGGCGGTGGACGATAGTCATGTCCAAATGCTGCAGATCCAGACTCCATCGACTGAGTCGAGATGAAGGACCCCGACTAGAAGAGCATAACAAGAATCTCAAACACAATTTTAACATATTGTGATATTTATAACTTATTTTGATACAATTTTGTTCTCAGTAGCCATTATCTTTCAAATGTTGTAACAGGATTATATCATAATATGATTTGAAAAATGCTTAACACCGAATTGCCCAAAAGTAGGCAATTAAAATAGATGTAGTAAAGTCTCCCAGCCATAGATATTGTCTATCCGGAACAAATTTATAACGCTTTTTATACCGAAGTTGGATTTTTCTCCTGATACAGGCAACTTTCCCAACTTCGGAAGTAGTGCGCTGGATTCCCCTAAAGATGCGCTAAACAACGCATCAATTAGTTTGACAGATAAAACTTCGGTAGAAAGTTCGGTTCGGAAGTCCGGACTTCCGAATTCTAAGTTGGTGCTACGCCGACAATATCACAATGTTGATATAATAATTTGAGAAGGTTGCTTTATTTGTAATGTTTTTAATTTCATGTTTTTGAAAAATATTCTTGTTAAATTAAATAAAATATTCTATAATATATTCTTGACAATCTAAAGACCTCTCACGACCTGTGATAATTCCAACTGCACAGAAACAATATATTTTGTATCTGATTCTGTTATAAATTTCTAACAAAATATGTTATTTTTATGATAAAATTGTAACAAAATTTGATAGTTTTTTGTTTCCAGTAATGCAGTTTTTGATAGAAATTTAGATATTTTAACAATATCCTGCACCATGTTTCTAACAAATTTTGTTATAAAAATTTTGTATAACATAATAACATAGGATGATATAATTTTGATATGACCTTCTAGTCGGGACGCCACTTGTTGTTGCGGATATACTGGAGGGCTGAAGCATCTGTGATTAAGGTAAAATGGCTACCTTCTATGTAGCCTCGAAACTTTTCTACCGAAACGAGCACTGCCAGCGCCTCCTTTTCAGTAGCCGAATAGTTTTGCTGTGCCGTGTTGAGTTTCTGCGAAACGAAGCTTATGACTTTCTCCGATCCGTCCTGGATTTGAGTTAGAACGCCGGCTACGGCACGGTCACTCGCGTCCGTTTGGACTATGAACTCTAGCTCAAAATCGGGGTTTGAAAGAATGGGAGCGGCGATCAACCGTTCTTTGATCGCTCGGAATGCTTCGTCCGCTTCTTTGGACCAACGCACAGTCTTGGGTTTTCCTGCCAAAAGATCCGAGATTGGCGCTGAGAGCGTGCTGAAGTCGGAAATGAAGCGCCGGTAATAGTTTACCATTCCGAGAAAGCGTCGGACTTGTCGGATGGTACGCGGTGCTTCGAAGTCCAAAATTCCTTGAACCTTCGAAGGGTCGGGTCGGAGTCCATCGCAAGACAGCAAGTATCCGAGAAATGGCACTTCGTATCGGCAAAACTTAGACTTTTCAAGGTTAATCGGACGGACATGTTCCTCGAAGCTGTCACTGGCCACTATGATGTCATCTAAATAGACAAACACCCACGGCTCTAGCTCTCCAGCCCCGAGGATCTTGTCCATCAACCTAGATAAAGTAGCCGGACTGTTAGTCAGACCAAATGGGAGACGGGTATATTGGAACATTCCACGTCCTTGGATACAGAACGCGGTAAGAGGCTTAGATTCTTCGCTCAAAGGTATTTGAAGAAAAGCGTCCTTCAAATCAATTGTGCTTAAATATCTAGTCTTGCCCAATCGTCCTAATATACGACCGATGTGCGCTAACGGATAACTGTCACGTTTAGTACGGGCGTTAAGCTTACGCGCGTCCAGACATAAACGGACAGTGCCATTAGGCTTTTTGATTGGGACCGCATTCAGAGCCCATTCCGAAGATGACTCTTCAATGATTCCCAGACGAAGTAATCGATCTATTTCCTCGTTCAAGGCCCGGCTTATAGCCGGTGAAAACGGGAATGGCGATACCCGTATTGGCGAAAAATCTTTAAATTCCTCCGTCAGTTGTATAGAGTGTTGGACCAGCGAGGTAATCTCGAGCTGGTCTGACATAGCTGGTTTGAACTTCTGCTTAACGTTTTCCAGTGCCGCTTCCTGCTTGGAGCTGAGCTCAACAAGTTCAGGTGGGTTACTGTTCGTGTTCTCATCCACATCTACAAGGAACAGAATGTCTGACCCCTGCGAGATGTGAAGATCAAAAGCAGAGAAAAAGTCCATTCCGGCAATACAATCTACAGGAAGGTCCTCGATAATGGTGGTCTCTACGATTTTGATTTTATCGCCGAATTTGTAAGGTAGATAAATGCATCCTAACACGGTAAGAGTATCTCCGGAGGCACTAGTGAGAGTTAGATTACTCGGGAGAACCTTAGTTTTAGGACCTTTCCAAAGGGAAACCTTTCTTGCGGAAATGAGAGTTTTCTGACTTCCGCAATCTAAAAGCGTGCGGATTGATACACCGAAAATTGTTGGCGTTATGTACGGTCGGTTATCTGCGATTGTTGTTAACACAGCCGAGACATCTGCTGAATGCTCATCTTGACTGTTGTTTGACTCTTCATATCCGAATGCGGTAAGCGTATCGTCAATGGAGAGAACTTTTGAATCAGTAGAGACATTTGATTGGAAGGACTCTAGTCCTTCCGGCGCTGTCCGTTTTTTGAGCAAAACGGGCAACGGGGTTGGGGAATCCTTGGAACCCGCACACTTGGTAATGTACTTTGTATGATTGAGAGCACTGATCAGTCAAATGCTGCTGACTTCTGCAGTTAAAACAAATAAACTTGTCGTTGAGGGGTATATGAGTTCGGAGTTGCGTTTCCACTCCTTTGCTTACTTCGGCCTTTGGATTACTAGTTGCTTCCGAATCACCTGATTGATCCTTCTCCGGCTTGGACTTCGCCGGCAGCTTATCGGTCGGGTTGACACGTGGTCGATCCCTTTGGAATGAAGGTTTGCTCGAGGAAGTATGGTCCGATCCAGAATCGGGTTTTCGAGGTTGATTATTTCGTTGGTTAGGGCCCTTAGCAAACTTCTGGAACGACTGTCCACCACTTCTAATCTGATTGTTAAATATCGGAGGTTTTCCTGCTACGTTGACTGCGTTTGTCTGGGCTTGCGGTTTCGAAAACATATAGGTGTTCGTCGCGTCAACTTCTTGTCCTGCCATTTGTAAGGAGAAAAGATCATACCAATTAGAGCTCGTTTGTACTCGGCACGCATGTTCCTGCGTACGGCCTGGACCACTTCCACTTCCGACACAGGATTGGACAGGCTTTTGAATTTTCTTTCCATTTCCAGGAAAAACTCCAAAAATGATTCATTTTTTTGTTGTCGTCTTTGGTGGATCTCCATTAATAAATAATGATCCAGATCCGGGTGCCGGAAAGTCGCCTTCAAACTGTCGATCAGTTCTGAATAGGTTGTGAATCGATGTTTGTTACTTGTAAACCACATCTTGGCCTTACCCGTCAATAGGTTTCCAAATGACCTCAACAACTCCGGTTCTGCCACTTGCTCGGATTTGGTCCAATCATTAACCTCCCACAGGAAACTGTTCAGTCCGGTACCACGATCGTCCCCAGCATACTTCATTGGCCATTTGACAACCGGAATAGTTTTGGTACGATTGGCCACCGGATTAAAATCGAAGTCTTGATAAGGATTAAGACAAGGTGAAGGAACCGGCGAATGGGGCCTAACATTCTGCAGAGGGACATGTTCGAGGATTGGATCGCGATTATCTCTGGTCCTATTGTGATAGGGGTTTGGGTTCGTGTTCCGAATCGGTGTTCTGCGAAGATCCAATCCAAGCAAGTCCGCCTCTGGCGGATCAAACCTAGGATGAGAAGCATCGGATCGGTGTATGGATTGAGTGTTCGGCGGATAGTTCGACCCAATGTAAGGAGCCGATGATTGGTATGGAGTTTGGGTATGAGCTTGAAATGGGTTTGTTGAGAAAGGGCTGCTGGGTGTGAATCGTGGGACCAAATATGGATTGGGCTGCGAGACTGCAGGCATTTGGCGAGGAAAATCATATGGATCAGACCATTGAGAGGACACAGGAATTTCGTACACATCCGAATTTACGGTTAATCGCCTGGTTTCAGGTATGCTGGGTGGTCCGGTTGTAAACGCCGTCTGAACCGGAGTATAACTATTTGGGTCTGTTCACAAATTACGTAACGCTTTTGGGGGGAGGGGGGAGGTCCAACTTGCATTATACTTTGTTACACTACAAGGTGGGGGGTGGGTACTACCAAATGTTACGCATAACGCGAATAAAAATTTATTTCAATGTCTTTTTTTCAAATCACTGATTGAAGTAATTGCTGTTTATCGTTATCGAACATTAGTCATTATTGAAATCAAGCATGCTGACAGGGCGGTACTGATATGCGTGAAATACCAAGCGAATATTGTATTTCTCGATACCACAGTTCCGCTAAACTACATAGGTAAATGGTTATTATCGCAAATTCTATTTTCGTTTCTACTAGCTGTATTTTTGAAATCCTTGATTTTTGATCATGTGCCGTCGCTAACAGTGTTTAAAAAATACCAAAACCCAAATGCTTCAGTGAAGAAAAAAAATCTACCTTTAAAATTTTCACAGTTACGCGTTACATGGGGGAGGGAGGGGGTACCAAAAATGTTACTTTTTGTTACAAGGGGGAGGGAGGGGGTCAAAAACTCAGATTTTCGCGTTACGTAATTTGTGAACAGACCCTTTCCGTACTGCAAGTTTCCGGCGGTCGTTTGTGTTGAGCCCAGGCTATAGACATCCCTATCTAACTCCCTTAGCCTAAAAATAGCCACCATGTCCCGGGCACAGTGTGCAGATAGACCGCTGTCAGTTGCATGAGATGTCAACAATCGTCAACAACACCAATGATTGTAGCTTGATAATTAAAAATATCCACAACAATAAAAGAGCAGGATTTATTTTTAAATTCTGCTCAAGCTTTTCACGGTGAAATAAAAGACAAATTGTTGTTCTCCATGTAAGTAAAATCAAAATTGATCATGTAGATAAGTTTTGAATCAATTAAACTCATTAGTCATATTTAATCAATATTCCCGATTAAAGTTGAATATTAAAGAAAGCTGAATTTGGATGTTTTATGATGTTAAGCTTTTTTAGATTTGACGTACGTTGCTCGGCGTTGGTGTTGGTGTTGGCTACGCTAAACATGAGGTCTTAGCATAGGGCTGGTTGAGCCGCTTGCCGCAACCACTCCATTTTGCCAGTCCCATTGTACACTCGCGTTTGTTGTCGAACCATTTAATTCGGCTTCACTTATCGGAATATCGCGCCCTGTATCGAACCGAACCTGCCTTGCACTATGCACTCGCGATGCTACTCGATAACTCGGCGTCGCCCATGTGAGCTGTACTGCATTCGATAACGAATTTGTAACAACTGGAGTACTATTCGATACTGTAGTTTCAACACACGATACCGACGTCGAAGCGATTATTTGCGAAATTATCGGATCCAATTCCGCGGTAGATGACAAAGTAGTATTTGAGTGACATGGAGTCGAATAAGCAACAGAATTTCTTGGGATAGCTCCTGTCGAAATGGATAGTGAAGCTACGGATTGTCCCAGATAAATCAAATCATGCGACGAAGCCTCTGCTTGAGCTTCGAGACTCGCGGCTCCATGCAAATCGATTTCTGCTGTTTGCTGAGGAGTTTGAGTAAAGAAGAACGTAACACATGTTTATCAAAATAATCCATGTACGTTTGAATTATCTTCGAAAACAACCAATTGGCTTCATTCGCTAAACTACCTGTACCGTAAGTTTTTCTAAAAAGTTTTAGTCGGTGGTAAAGATGCAATATTCCCGTTTTTGACATAAGTTTATCCAAAGAGGCATCTGCTAAATCATGTATAATCCTCCCAAACCTATCCTTACAAGTTTTAATTTCCACATCTGGATCTCGACGATAACCAAAAATACGAATTTTACCATTCACTTCTTCCCGCAAAGCGTTTTTCAACTTTCTGCGGTTCACGCTCAAGCTTCGACCCCGTTCTAGTAGGTCTCGAATCTCAAGCTCAAAAAATATCTCTTCTTCCGTTAGGTATGTGGCACACATCCCAACAAGATACTCTTGGTCCAACGACATTGCTGAATTGTGCTAGGAACACAGTACAATATTAACAAATAAAATCAATAAATCCAAAAGTGATACAATTTACTACCACGCTATACCGTGTACGCTTTCACCGATAACAATAGATAACACAGAAAGTCTGCATGCGAAAGAGAACAAAAGTTAAACGTAATTCATCAGAATTGGCCTATCAACCGATCATGTGCTAGGCCTATCATCCGAGCTAGGTACCTAAGCAATAACACCTCTATCGCCACGTTTTGCCTAACCTTTACCGAACGATATCAATTGTTCTTATGGCTAAATGATAATCGAGCGCATGGGTGATGAAATAGGAGAAAACATGTTGGTTTAGAGAGTTATATTTTTTTTTGATTTTCTTTTTTTCCAACACCTGAAAGATCTCCCCCCTTATCCAACGAAAAATTAACTCTCGAATCCGAAAGTGACTTTTTCGTTAGGGCGCCAAATATAACAATAGAGGAGCATGCCACTTACCTTTCCTCAGGGGCTGCCTACTCTGACATAGGAGAGTTAAGATTAGGTTGGGCCCGCGCCGTCGCTCTGCTCACCGCCGGTGGATATTGGGTGGCGATAAGGAATACTCGTTGTACGGGCGTCGGGGTAGGACAAATATTTCAGGCACTCAACATACACTCGCGTCGGGACGTGGTACCCGCGTCTCCGTTTGAGAATTCACCGGAACAGTGTCACTTTCACGGATCAATCACGTTTTCGGGTATGGTCTAGACCAGAGCTTAAAATATTCATCTTCATGAAGCAACTTCAGTCCGAATATTGACAAACATCGCATGAATATTCAAAACATAGAATGACATAGTCAGACGACTACTCCACGAACTCATTCATTCGACTGTCACTGAGTGTGTTTACTATGTGCAGAAAAAACATAATTAGCATTGTTTATGTTGATGTTTACCGTCGAAAGTGCCTCGCGGATGAAAATCGGATTCAGTTCTATGTGATACATTACTTTACTCATTTGAAACATGTTCAGATTTCAGATAATTTATCAATTTGTAAAATGTGCATAAATATTCAATGACTAATATTCAACTGAATATTGACTGTCCAGAGCCGACTATGAATGTGTCGGAAGTGAACTGACAAATGAAGAAAAATGGACTTCACCAAAAATTTTCGATTATTTTACACTCTGGTCTAGACGGACGTTAACGTAATGTCGAAACGCGCACCATGGGGTTTTTCTCCCAATCTGTTGTCCCGTATCGCATTGGGCGGGAATTCACTATTCCTACAGTGCACTCTGCCGTAACACACCACACAACAGTCCCATTAAGCGTGCATATACGGGGATAAGAAACACACTCGTCCACCCGCTAGTTTTGGAGGGTAATTTCACGGAACACTTAACCGATCTCGAATTCTTCACTGGGCACCACTGGGCTAGATTCACTACCCGGCCACTTTTCACCGAGCACTCTACAATATATCCTCCAGAACGTGTTAGAGGGAATCGCACGAGCTCCGTGTGTGTCGTTCACTGGTTTTGGCACGAAAGAGACTCCGCACTGGGCTCGCGGCCCCACATCCCGAACAAAATTATCATCTTCTTTTTCTCCCTTCTTTCTTTCTCGGCGATTTCCGTAGCCACACGCATACCAACCGTAGTTCGGTATTTGGTAGTGGGGCTCCAATCGATTTGGTAGCGAACGGCGTATAAATGGGCAGATACAAATCAATAAATTTTAACAATATTAAAACTAACTCCTAACTACAAAACCAAAGTACATATAATTTTATTTTCACTTTAATTAAATACTAATGGGACATGGGCTCATGTAACAGCAACCACGGCATTAACTGAAATTGGAATAAAAGGACAATCAAAACTATTCTTATAAGGAATTAGGCAATAAAACTAGAGAAATAGATGTTTAGGGTAAAATGCCCAATAACTGAGTCTAGTGGCATGGATCAAACGGATTAGACTAGTTTGCCTAGTGACTTTAACTGAATGTAACATGTGTCCAAGAATATTTTCATCCATTCAAAAGCAAAAGATAAACGACTAATAATAGAAATAATAAAAATGCATTGTCCGTTACCATATGAAAATCCATCCGCAGCGCAAGTCCAACGCGGTCACCAAAATTGATCAAACTGTCCTTTTCAAGCCTAAACGGGAACAATCAGCAGAGTTAACTAAGACTGATATTTGCGCTAATTTCGATCCCGCGGAATTTTCTGTGAAGGATGTTCGTTTAAGGGAAAATGGTGTTGTCTCTGTGAGATGCGAGACCAGCGACCACGCAGTGCGATTAGCTTCAGCCGCCTCTAATAATCTTAACGAGAATTATTGCATTGAAAGCCAGAAGCCGCTGAAACCAAAAGTGAAAATAATTGGATTTTCCAAGGATATTGACGAAGAGAAATTGATTTCTAAGTTGAGAAAACAGAACCCTGGAACGAATACTCTCGAGCTGAAATTAATCCGAATACATAAAAATGAGTCACAAAAAAGCAATCATAAGTCATACTAGAAACAGACGCACGTGGGTTCGACGATTTAATCAAGCGGCAGAGAGTAAACATCGATTGGGAAAGGTGCAGAGTTGTGGAGGCAACGGATGTGTTGCGCTGTTTCAATTGCTCGGAATACGGACACAAAGCTGCTTCCTGCAAGAATCCTTCATGCTGCCCGATGTGTGCTGGTGATCATCAGGTGAATGAGTGCCTTGCTGATTATTTGAAATGTAATAACTGCTATGTGCTGAACACAAAACGGAGTTCCCCTTATGACCAACTGCTCGACGTAAACCACGCCTCTTGGAGTACTGACTGTCCCATTTTCGCCAAGCGACTTAAATCGGCACGGCAACGAATAGGTTTTTCGACCTAGCAATTAGGAGAATATGCTGATAGTGGGAAGCTCCTTTATTCCGGTCATCAAGCGGCATTGCATCATTCATCAGAATATCCTCTTGATTGGACACCGGGACGCACTCTTGCCTCCAGCCTTGTGGAAGGTCCCTGTCCGCTCATCACAGTCGAGCCAATCCAGCCTGCGATCATCAGCCGTCCCGGCCCTGTGTTTGAGACCGGTGAAGGGACCTTCCAACAGCAGTTATCAGGCAAGTACGCTCTCAATACGTTCAGTTCATCCTCCGAAAAGTCTCCTGTTTCTAGCCAATGCGCAGCGACGTTTCATTCATCAGAATATCCTTTTGACCGGACACCGGGACGCACACTTGCCCCCAGCCTTTTGGAAGGTCCCTGTCCGCTTATCACAGTCGAGCCAATCCACCCTGCGATCCTCAGCCGTCCCGGCCCTGTGAGGCAGGTGAAGGGACCTTCAAACAGCGATTATCAGGCAAGTATGCTCTTAATACGTTAAGTTCATCCACCGATAGGCCTCCTGTTTCCAGCCAATGTGCAGCGACGTTTCTCTCATCTGAATATTCTAACGATCGGACACCGGGACGCACACTTGCCCCCAGCCTTGTGGAAGGTCCCTGTCCGCTCATCACAGTCGAGCCTATCCAGCCAGCGATCATCAGCCGTCCCGGCCCTGTGTTTGAGGCAGGTGAAGGGACCTTCCAACAACGTTCATCTGGCAAGTTTCCATTCAACGTGTTCAGTTCATCTTCTGACAAGATTCCTGATTCTAGACAACTCGCGACCACGCTTTTTCCGTTTGAAAAACCCGTGACGGTGGTGTACTAATCGCAGTTTTATCTAAGTTCAATTGTGCTCGTGATTCTGCTATCGTTAGTGATACCCTCGAACAATTATGGGTTCGAGTCAATATGCCTGGATTCATTATCAGCATTGGGGGTTGTGTACTTGCCACCTGATCGTATGAAAAATTTTGATGATATTCAACGCCATCTAGAATCTATCGAAACGGTTAATTCTACACTCAGGGCTAACGACAAGGCCCTGCTGCTCGGTGATTACACGCAAAAAAAGTGTTCATGAATTCCCCTAGCAGCACAATTTACGTTGATTTGGTTGCAATAACTCATATATGACCAAATTTGGTCATATATGAGTATTATCAACTGATTTACAACATGTGTGTTGCTCGGGTCGTGAACTAACGAGTTCACGGTGTATTTTTTCGTGAACAACAGTCACGGATTCGGGAATACAGTCACGTTTTCTGGGACGTTCTGGAAAACGTGACTGGTGTTCCCGAATCCATGTATTAAATCGCGGTGTATTTTTGCTGGTTCACGAATTCGGGAACGCTTTTTTTTGCGTGTACAATCAATCTGCAATTCTTTGGTGTTCGGTCGAGAGTTCTCACCCGAATGTTGACTTGATACGTTCTCGCCTATCAGAATCCAGTTGCGCATTGTTGGACGGATTCAACTTTCATGGATTGACCCAGATCAACTCAATCGTTAATTCAAATGGTCGTGTACTTGATCTCGTTCTGGCAAACGATGCAGTGCTGCCTAGTTGTGCAATACGCCCTGCTCTTGAACCGCTGACACTTGTTGATGTCAACCATCCTCCGCTTACCTTGGAGTTGTCGTATGCACCGCCAATTACCTTTGAGTCTGGACATGATTCGAGCAGTTATAATTTCTGAAAAGCAGATTACTCTGCATTGAATGAAATGCTACTTGCAATGGATTAGGATTGCATCAATTCATTTGATAACGTCGACGGTGCTGTGGACTTTTTCACCGACAGTATCGTTCGTGCATTTGCTATCCATGTTCCGATTGTTGGAGCTGCACGAAAGCCCGCGTGGTCCAATCACAGATTACGAATACTTAAACGTCGCCGGTCCTCTGCACTTCGGAGATAGTGCAATTATCGTTCCACTTACACGAAGCAACAGTTCAATAGTGCCAGCAGTGTATACAGAAGTTATAATCAGTTTTTTGTATTCCCGATTCATCAGTCGCACACAACGAAATCTGCGTCTAAATCCCAAGCAATTCTGGACATTTGTTAGGTCCAAACGGAATGAAGATGGTCTTCCTACGTCAATGCAACTGAATGGTGTTTCTGCTGACACTCCAGCTGACAAATGCGAGCTCTTTGCTGAACAGTTTAAGACCTCCTTCAACGATTTCTCAGCTCCGCTATATCTTGTCATCGAGGCTTCTCGTGACACTCCTCGAGATGTTCTGGACTTAGGCATCTTTCCCATCAGTGATGAAGATGTGTGCCGAGCGATCCGGAAACTGAAATTTTCTTTCTGCGCTGGACCGGACGGGATACCGGCTGCTTTGCTGCGCCGGTGTTCGAGCGCTCTTATTAAACCGTTAGCAAAAATCTTCAATCTTTCCCTTCGAACCAGAACGTTTCCCATGCGCTGGAAGTCGTCATACCTTTTTCCAGTTCATAAGAAAGGAAACAAATGCGACGTGAGAAATTGTCGTGGAATAACCACTCTCTCCGCTTGCTCGAAAGTTTTTGAAATAATAATGAACGACACGCTCTTCGCCTGTTGCAGGCAGTACATCTCTACGGACCAGCATGGATTTTTCCTAATAGATCGGTCGCGACCAACTTGATAGAATTCACAACAACTTGTATTGAGGCTCTTGACAATGGGCGGCAAGTGGATGCGGTATACTTAGATCTTAAAGCTGCTTTTGACCGAGTGGATCATCGTATTCTACTTGGCAAACTTGAGAAGTTGGTAGTTTCCATTGCGTGTGTTGATTGGTTTCGATCTTACCTGACGGATGCGTGTGAAATTCGGATCATCTCTTTCGGATCCCTTCGTCACGCCATCTGGTGTACCACAAGGGAGTAATCTAGGACCATTATTGTTTTCGATATTCGTCAACGATGTGACACTGGTGCTACCACCTGGTGTGAGACTGCTCTATGCTGACGATGCAAAGCTTTACATTGTTGTCAACAGTCTTGAAGACTGCATTCAACTACAAATGCTTTTAACCCGTTTAGAGGGGTGGTGCGTGCGTAACTGCTTGTCACTCAGTATCCATAAATGTCAGACAATAACGTTCAGCAGAAAACGAAAACCTATCATCTATAATTACACGCTGTCTGGGACAGTTCTTGAGCGAATGAACCACATCAGGGATTGAGGGAGTTACACTTGACGACGCACTAACCTTCCATTTCCACTACGATAACGTGATTTATAAGGCAAACCGACAACTTGGCTTTATAATGAAAATCGCTAAAGGATTCCGTGACCCTTATTGCCTGCGATCACTATATTGTGCGCTTGTACGATCAATTTTGGAATTTGCTGTCACTGTCTGGTGCCCTTACCAAACCACTTGGATTTCGAGGATCGAATCTGTGCAAAAAAAGTTCGTGCGCTTTGCATTGCGCAATCTCCCTTGGCGTGATGGCCAACATTTCACCCCGTATGAAAACCGCTGTCGGTTGCTTGGACTGGATACCTTAGATGTTCGACGCCGTGTGGCACAGGCCATGTTCGTAGCGAAAATCCTGAATGGTGCTTTTGACTCTCCAGCAATACTTAACAGGATGAATTTTTACGCTCCTATGCGTCCGCTGAGGAGGAGGGATTTCATTCAACTTGGTACTCGAAACAGTCGTTACGGTCAGCATGATCCAGTTCGATATATGTCGTCCACTTTCAACGAAGTGTTCCATCTCTTTGATTTTAATCTATCGCCAGCTACTCTACAGCGAGTTTTTACAACATATACTTTCGTGACACAAATTGACGCTACAACCATAGATTACTTAGTTCAGTTTTATTATAGTGATGTATTTCGTGTGTATTATGATTTGATGTGTTATGTGTATGTTTATATAATGATTAGATAATGATTAGATAACGATATTAACCTAGTTCTGGTACCTACTATACTGAGACATCTATTAAACATCAAAATTTAACAAACGTACTGCACACAGGTTCACCCACTTAAACGCAAAGGGTGGTTGAGTGGGCGAAGGAATTGTCCTGGAAATCTCTCAGGACGATTCCGGAGGACATATTTAAGGCATCCTGTGGTTCAGACCTGACCCCATATTGTTTTCGGAAAATTGTGATGAATATTTCTATGACAAAGTTGATGTTTCTTCACTTTTCACTTAAACGCAAAAGGTGGTTGAGTGGGCGAAGGTATTGTCCTGGAAATCTCCCAGGACGATTCCGGAGGACATATTTAAGGCATCCTGTGGTTCAGACCTGACCCCATATTGTTTTCGAAAAATTGTGATGAATATTCTACTTCTACTTCTTCTTCACTTCGCACTACTCACTTCTCACTCCCCAGTTCTCATTCGGCCTAATGACCTTTCGGCCTAATGACCCAGCATCCATTTCGGCATATATTTATTGTATACAATAGGGTGCTGTCAATACGATACGCCACGCGATAGTTGTAATGCTAACAAAATCGCATTTGCACAGAATTCCACGCGACGTTTCATGATCGATAAGAACAACCGCACCGTAGGAAATGCCATAATGTTATCTCCCCATAAGAATCGAGTATACAGGCAGCGGTGCGTCGTTTCCTGTGGAGAGCACCGCGTGTAATTTTGGGCAAATGCGTTAATACTTAAGATGAAAAGCGACTCGGCAGTGGAGGTCGGTACTCGGATTCTGATGGCTTTTCCGCAAACGTGATCTTGAAGTGATTTTGTTGTGTAGGGGTTTTCACGCTTATCTAGAAAGTAGGAGGTTGAGAGTTCAAGTCCCTCCATGACATGGATTATTTTTCGCAAATTTCATATCAATTTGTCCATTTCGAAACATTTGCTGTGCATATGTGCAGCCAGGATATTTAACAAGTTTTATATTTTATTTATAAATCCGTCATTCTGAAATTCAATCATTGATTTGAATAACAGACCTACTTATCTGATTTTGAACAGTATTCTTCATCATGCCGCGCAGATTTACAATCAAGAACAAAATACAGTTTGCACGTTACATTATGTCGCATGATGATATCCAAGCATTTACTCTGGACATGCCGGAGCATACGGATTTGTGCAGTCTGTTGAATGTCAAACCAAGAGCTGTGAAAAAACTAAAATTTGCAAACGTTGTAAACTTGAACATGTTACTTGGCCAATTTCTTCAAAATCGTGAAGAATGGCTCCGATTGCTCGATACAACGGAACAGTCATCAGAACCTCGAAAAGAAGTCAAAAAGACAACAACCAACCAGGGTTGGTCATTTCTCCACACTTCGTCTTGAAATGTGTAGAGATTTTACAAGTAAAGAGAAGTGTATTGATTCACACTCGAGAGCGTTCACACGTGGGTGTGATTGAAGCCAAGAGAAACATGATCGATAAAGAGTGAGAATATTTTCGGTCGTGTGTGTTTTGTTGTTGTGTATAAAAAGGTCTATATTTAGGCGCTCACAACAACGTATCTACATGGAAGATTTAGAAAATAGCCTAAATGTATGCAATTCGGAAAACAGCAGATTGCCATTTTCCTGTACTCTTTACACTTGTGTGCATGCATCGCAGCTGTCAAAGACAACTATTTTTTAGTATCCACGAATTGTCTACGAATAACTGCTTACTGTGTTTGGGGAGACGGAACCCCGTGTAATCTCATGATACTTGAGTACTTTCCGGATTTGTCGGAATGTAATCCTGCGAATTATTCCAAGGTGTTCCTCCTCAAAGCCTGTGAGGCATTGCGTATGCACCTACCGGGTTCCTCAAATAAGGGGGGAAGTTAGAAACTTGGCCCTAACAGATTCGGCTAAAATGACCCCGAAAACCCACGACGAATACCTGATCACCAAGTACGGCGAAATCAATAACCAAGTGGAAATGACGAAATGGTCTGCGTCTCGACAGACGCTCAAAAATTTGAGAAATAAGTATTTGAACAGATTCCGGCTGGCGAATGACCAAGTTACGGATCTGGCAATGTTGTGGGAGATGGAGAGATAGATGCCAGAAAATTTAAATGAAGCATTGGATGAGTTTCGGTAATTTGAATTGCTTTTTAAGGGTCTGTCTCATTTGGAGAATTAAACTTAAAAGTGACAGTTCGAAAATTAAAAAATCACCCCGTTATAAGATTGGATGGTGCTACCCAGCAATTCCAATAGGACATCGATGGAAAATGATTCGATATCTGTCAAAAGTAATCTTGCTCTGCGAGCAGGGTTATTCTATAATTATTGAAATGTCACTTTTAAGTTTAATTTCAGTTTAATTATCCAATTGAGACAGACCCTAAATAATTTGTTTCATCACACATAATGCCTTGACACTACTTTATATTTTTGTATGTTTTTCGCTTAGTTACGTACAATATGTAGCTATCGGACCATTGCGAGTAATCCTAATGTCAAACGATCAAATAAAAATCTTAAAAAATGAACGTCATAGATTTAAACAGCTAGAATTCCCAAAACGGCCACGATTTTCCTTACAACTGGACGCCACTGGCAGTATTATCGCTCCGGTCAAACATTGTGACATCAAGAAACGTCGATTTAATTACGCGACAATGATCCAAGTGAACATGACCTTATTTTCTCGGTAGCAGACTATGTTTCAAACGACCACACTGCAAAAAGTATTTACTTTTTCTTGTCGGAAATAATGGAGAAACAACCAGGAATCCAAGGTAAGATATACTAATCTATGTAATGATAATATCATGTTGCATACAGGCTTAAGCACGTTATGACCACCCTTTGCGTTTAAGTGGGTGAAAAGTGAAGAAAATTCAACTTTGTCATAGAAATATTCATCACAATTTTCCGAAAACAATATGCGGTCAGGTCTGAACCACAGGATGCCTTAAATATGTCCTCCGGAATCGTCCTGAGAGATTTCCAACAATACCTCCACCCACTCAACCACCCTTTGCGTTTAAGTGGGTGAACCTGTGTGCAGTACGTATTTTGATGTTTAATAGATGTCTCAGGATAGTATACCAGAACTAGGTTAATATGGATTTTCATATGGTAACGAACAATGCATTTTTATTATTTTTATTATTAGCCGTTTATCTTTTACTTTTGAATGGATGAAAATATTTTTGGACACATGTTACATTCAGTTAAAGTCACTAGGCAAACTAGTCTAATCCATTTGATCCATGCCTCCACTAGACTCAGTTATTGGGCATTTTACCCTTAACATCTATTTCTTTAGTTTTATTGCTTAATTCCTTATAAGAATAGTTCTGATTGTCCTTTTATTCCAATTTCAGTTAATGCCGTGGTTGCGCCTAAATGTATGTAGGAACCTGAAGGGTGGTTTGGCGAAGGGTAACAAAACCCATCTGGCGTCATAGCTTATAACTCTTATAAACAGTACATTCAAAGTTAATTGCCTATATGCCGGGTATTAAGCCACCCGGAGTAGAAATTAATTACGATGTCTGAAACTATGCCCACCGAAGGGGTGGTTACCCTCCAATACCTTTTCCGACCTAATTCTATCACATGTTATACATATGCATAATCGAGTTTCAGACGGTCTTATAAACAGTTAACTTAAATAGATTGGTCTAGACAAAATCAAATTTATTTTCAATACGTTTGACTGGCTCTTTATTACTTGATTCCGAATTTAATCATTACAAATTTGATAAGAAAATTATTTTGAGCTTTTTAGTGGAATGTCTTCACTTGTCATAAGACGAGTTAGTACAATCCCATTGAATTCCACCACTTAATTGTATCTTGACAGATACGTATTTCGACCTCAAATGTAAGGCCGTCTTCAGTGTCTCGTACTTGACTCGACTAAGTCGAGTCAAGTACGAGACACTGAAGACGGCCTTACATTTGAGGTCGAAATACGTATCTGTCAAGATACAATTAAGTGGTGGAATTCAATGGGATTGTACTAACTCGTCTTATGACAAGATTACAAATTTGTCCAATTATGACAATTATTGTCAGTTAATTATAATTCGTTGAATCATAAAATGAAAATATCACACCAAACTGTTCGTCACCTCTTCGGTGGCGGCAGCAGTTTCAGCCGCAGCCCTATCGTTGGCTTCCTGTTCCAATGCAAGGGCAGCCCGTTCCGTTTCGGCTTTCTGCAACACCACGCACCGTCGGTGCAGTCCCGAAAACGGTCCCACTGCTCCTGGGTAAGCTTCATCGCAGGCGGCATTGCCCTGCTCGAATGCCTCCAGAAGGACTTCGTAACGCTCCTGAAGGTCCGCTGGCAATACGGCTACGGCCAGCCGGTCCAACACTCCCGACGGCTTGGCACGGAATTTACCTACCGAAGGAGCAGCGGCAGGTGCAGCCCCCGGTAGGGCTCGGGAGAACGGTCCAAATGCTGGTAGGTTCGCTGGTGGTCCGAATGCTGGGAATGATGGATATGTAGATGGCCATCCCGGCTGTTGAGGCGCAGCTTGTTGCGCAAACGGTCCGAACGGACCGAATAGAGATCCTTGGGCAAATCCAAGGACACAAAGCACGGTCAGGATAGTGAATTTACTCATGTTTTTGGTATTCAAACTAGAGAAATGTATTTTCGAAACGAAATTAATTACTGTTAACTAGCGATAAGGCTGTAGAAAGTGTCGAGACAATATAAGATCTGTGCAGATGTACCATTCCGTTTTATAGTGGTTCAAAGTCGGTGTACTTGTTTACACGATTTATCGTTTAGCTGTTGGCAAGCAAGCGGTATCAGTAACCCGATGGCAATTTATCTCTTGGCTTAGATACAGTTGTTGGTGGTTGAAAACAACTGTCTCTTGTTATCTACTTAGAAACATAATATGCTGATTGTAACGGAAGGTTGATTCACCCTTTGATGCATTTGAAAACAAGTTAGAAACTATTTCACGACTGAGATTTTTAATTTTTATGGTCATGTACTTTCGTAAATGTATTATGTTCGACATAAATTCTTTTCGACTCCTCAGACATTTGATATTGTCCTGAACAATTTAAATCTAATGACCTGAATAATATTTGTTTGGTACTCATAATTGGCTTAATATACTCATCATTAATTAATTATCTATCATACAACACTTGTCATAAGACGAGTTTGTACAATCCCATTGAATTCCACCACTTAATTGTATCTTGACAGATACGTATTTCGACCTCAACAGTAAGGCCGTCTTTTTTTTCGTCCGTCTAATTTTCTTATCATACAACGTTGTACAGTATTATTTGAATAGGAGATCAAATCATAAATACCTGATAGGCTTTAATCAACAAAAAAAACATATTTTACCACTTACAGTTTGGTTTATAAACGAGTACACACAATCAACTGATCGACGTTGGCTTATTTGTTAACTAAAACCACTACCAGCACAACTCCCGCAAACAAATTAGGAACTCTCGCAAACAAGAAGGGATCCTCTTATGGAACGTACACACGGTCAAGCAGTTTGACCAACATTGACTCCACCTCTCGTTCATTCAAACATCCATCAAGTTTCACCAACAGCGACACGAACAATCAATTTATTCGACCAACAATATCACACACGAACGACCGAAGCACAACTTGAGCACCAACCATCAAAAAATATATGAGGGTTTGTGCAACTTCACTACAAATGCTCAAACATGTTCGGCGAACCTTGACTCCACCCCCAACAACTCAAACCAAAATCAAACCGTTTTAATTTTTTCCAACCGAGCCGCCAACTGTCAAATGGTTGTTCGAACAACTTCACACACGTTCAAACAAAGCAGCAACCGAAGTGTTTTCTTGGGGGCGGAGTCAATGTTCGTCAAACTGCTTGACTGGTGTGTACGTTGCATTACAGAGGGATCCTCTTACGGAAGGGATCCTCTTTGAGAAAAGCGAAAAAATGCTTTTAACTGTTAATCAATATATAGTTACTGTAGTTACTTAGTTACTTGTTAGTTTGTTATAATCGTTTAGCTATTTCGACAAAAGATATATTTAGATTAAGTTAGAATATTGGAACAATAGATATGTGCTGTGGCACCACCAACGAGTTGGGAACCGGCTTCATAGTGCTGGGTAAGATGCGCCAACGCGTGATTGGGTGGCATCCAATCAACGCAAGGATGTGCAAGCTGAGGATTAAAGGCCGTTTCTTCAACTATAGCATCATCAACGTGCACTGCCCACACGAAGGGAGACCCGACGACGAGAAAGAAGCGTTCTACGCACAGCTGGAGCAGACATACGATGGATGCCCACTGCGGGACGTTAAAATCGTCATCGGTGACATGAACGCACAGGTAGGAAGGGAGGAAATGTATAGACCGGTCATCGGACCGGATAGTCTGCACACCGTATCGAATGACAACGGCCAACGATGCATAAACTTCGCAGTCTCCCGCGGAATGGTAGTCCGAAGAACCTTCTTTCCCCGCAAAAATATCCACAAGGCCACATGGAGATCACCTAACCAAGAAACGGAAAACCAAATCGACCACGTTCTAATCGACGGTAAATTCTTCTCCGACATCACGAACGTCCGCACTTACCGCAGTGCGAATATTGAATCCGACCACTACCTCGTTGCAGTATGCCTGCGCTCAAAACTCTCGACGGTGTACAACACGCGTCGAAGTCGGACGCCGCGGCTTAACATTGGGCGGCTACAAGACGGTAGACTAGCCCAAGAATACGCGCAGCAGCTGGAAGTGGCACTTCCAACGGAAGAGCAGCTAGGCGCAGCGTCTCTTGAAGATGGCTGGAGAGATATTCGATCCGCCATTGGTAGCACCGCAACCGCTGCACTTGGCACGGTGCCCTCGGATCAGAGAAACGACTGGTATGACGGCGAATGTGAGCAGTTAGTGGAAGAGAAGAATGCAGCATGGGCGAGATTGCTGCAACACCGCACGAGGGCGAATGAAGCACGATATAAACAGGCGCGGAACAGACAAAACTCGATTTTCCGGAGGAAAAAGCGCCAGCAGGAAGATCGAGACCGTGAAGAAACGGAGCAACTGTACCGCGCTAATAACACACGAAAGTTCTATGAGAAGTTAAACCGTTCACGTAAGGGCCACGTGCCACAGCCTGATATGTGTAAGGACATAAACGGGAACCTTCTTACGAACGAGCGTGAGGTGATCCAAAGGTGGCGGCAGCACTACGAAGAACACCTGAATGGCGATGTGGCAGACGAAGATGGCGGTATGGTGATGGACCTGGGAGAACGCGCGCAGGACATAATTCTACCGGCTCCGGATCTCCAGGAAATCCAGGAGGAGATTGGCCGGCTGAAGAACAACAAAGCCCCGGGGGTTGACCAACTACCAGGAGAGCTATTTAAACACTGTGGTGAGGCACTGGCTAGAGCGCTGCACTGGGTCATTACCAAGATTTGGGAGGAGGAAGTTTTGCCGCAGGAGTGGATGGAAGGTGTCGTGTGTCCCATCTACAAAAAGGGCGATAAGCTGGATTGTAGCAACTACCGCGAAATCACATTGCTGAACGCCGCCTACAAGGTACTCTCCCAAATTTTATGCCGTCGACTAGCACCAACTGCAAGGGGCGGGTTTTATGGGCGAACGCTCCACCACGGACCAGGTGTTCGCCATTCGCCAAGTACTGCAGAAATGCCGCGAATACAACGTGCCCACACATCATCTATTCATCGACTTCAAAGCCGCATATGATACAATCGATCGGGACCAGCTATGGCAGCTAATGCACGAACACGGTTTTCCGGATAAACTGACACGGTTGATCAAAGCGACGATGGATCGGGTGATGTGCGTAGTTCGAGTTTCAGGGGCATTCTCGAGTCCCTTCGAAACCCGCAGAGGGTTACGGCAAGGTGATGGTCTCTCGTGTTTGCTATTCAACATCGCTTTGGAAGGGGTAATACGAAGTGCAGGGATTAACACGAGTGGTACAATTTTCAATAAGTCCGTCCAGCTATTTGGTTTCGCCGACGACATAGATATTATGGCACGTAACTTTGAGAAGATGGAGGAAGCCTACATCAGACTGAAGAGGGAAGCTAAGCGGATCGGACTAGTCATCAACACGTCGAAGACGAAGTACATGATAGGAAGAGGTTCAAGAGAAGACAATGTGAGCCACCTACCGCGAGTTTGCATCGGTGGTGACGAAATCGAGGTGGTAGAAGAATTTGTGTACTTGGGCTCACTGGTGACTGCCGAAAATGACACCAGCAGAGAAATTCGGAGACGCATAGTGGCTGGAAATCGTACGTACTTTGGACTCCGCAAGACGCTCCGATCGAATAGAGTTCGCCGCCGTATCAAACTGACAATCTACAAAACGCTAATTAGACCGGTAGTCCTCTACGGACACGAGACCTGGACGATGCTCGTGGAGGACCAACGCGCACTTGGAGTTTTCGAAAGGAAAGTGCTGCGTACCATCTATGGTGGGGTGCAGATGGCGGACGGTACGTGGAGGAGGCGAATGAACCACGAATTGCATCAGCTGTTGCGAGAACCATCCATCGTTCACACCGCGAAAATCGGACGACTGCGATGGGCCGGGCACGTAGCCAGAATGTCGGACAGTAACCCGGTGAAAATGGTTCTCGACAACGATCCGACGGGTACAAGAAGGCGAGGTGCGCAGCGGGCAAGGTGGATCGATCAGGTGGAAGATGACTTGCGGACCCTCCGTAGACTGCGTGGTTGGCGACGTGTAGCCATGGACCGAGCCGAATGGAGAAGACTCTTATATACCGCACAGGCCACTTCGGCCTTAGTCTGAATAAATAAATAGATATGTGCTTCTATTGTTCAAACACTTCGATGAAGGTTGGGGGTGCAAAATTTGAGGGTGCTCTATAGACACCGTGTAGGTGGGAAAGAGTTGAGATAGCAAAAGTTAATTCCAACCTTGAATTTTTAACACTTTATTTTAATAATTTAAATGCGAGTAAAAGCTCATTGAATATTGCGTTTAACCCCTTTGTTACCGACAAAAAAACACCCTTACGTTACCAACAGGGTACCCGGGTACCCACGGACTTAAAATGATCATAACATTGTCAGTTTTTCACCGATTTTGACGATTTTGGTTGCTACGGATGCAGGAGCTTACCCGCTATTCGATACATGGTACAGAGAACCGATTCGGATTACCTGGTAACCGGAATTCCGGATTAACTGGGCCGAGTCCCAAATTATGTGTAAATTGAAGATATATATTCAACCAAATGAAGATTTCTTGCGTCATGACTAATAAACTTCGTTGGAAATTTAAAGAATATAACTTAACTACGTTACAGGACCATCTTATGACATAATCCCGGAACGGTTGTTCCGGAAAACGGGTTCCCGTCGGGTCTAAAGTGGCCACAAACTTATTCTGAAGAAACCCTGGCAATATGGGTATCAAAATTCATGAAATTGTATCGGAAGCATGATCTGATAAGTAATTGGACCATTGGATAGTTTGACAACGGACCGGTCATTCTGGAACAGGTTCCCGTGGGGCCTAAAGTGGTCACAAACTCATTTTGAAGAAACCCTGTCAATATGGGTATCAAAATTCATGAAATTGTATCGGAAACATGATCTGATAAGTAATTGGACCATTGGATGGTTTGACAACGGACCGATCATTCTGGAACAGGTTCCCGTGGGGCCTAAAGTAGCCACAAACTCATTTAGAAGACACCCTGGCATCAACATTCTTGGAATATTTTCGGAAACATGTTTTTCCAAGAAGAAGGGACCGATGCTGGGTCACCAGGCTGAATGGCTGTTAGGCCGAATGGTTCTTGGGTCGAATTAGAAATGAAGAGTGAATAGAGATATCGCAAATTAATCGATTACTTCGATTAATCGATTCATCGTTGTGATAATCGATTAATTTTGAATCGATTATTACCCAACGATTAATCGATTCAATAATCGAGATGAATCGTGAGTAATCGATTAGTTACTAATCGATTAATCAGAATTTTACGACATCATAAGGATGTCGAAAATTAATTGATTATTTCGATTAATCGATGCATCGTTGTGATAATCGATTAATTTTGAATCGATTACTATACAATGATTAATCGATTCAATAATCGACAAGAATCAAGAGTAATCGATTAGTAACTAATCGATTAATCGGGATTTTACGACATCTCTAAGAATGAATAGTGAGAAATGAGAAGTGGAAAGTAAAAAGTGAAAAGTGAAATGATAGAAATAAGAAGAGAGAAGAGAAAAGTGAAAAGTTACACAGTGTTGACCCGATTTTGTCACTCCCCGATGGTCACTTTAGGCCTCCGAAAAACTGTTCAAGAATGACCATTCCGGTTGATATTCATCCTATGGTCTCAACTACATGAAAAACATGTTTCCGGAACAATTCCAAAAATTTTGATACCCATATTGCCAGGGTTTATTCTAAATGAGTTTTTAGCCCCTACTGGCCTTCCGGGAACTTGTTCTAGAATGACCGTTCCGGTTGATATCCATCCTATGGTATCAACTACATGAAAAACATGTTTCCGGGACAATTCCAAGAATGTTGATACCCATATTGCCAGGGTTTCCCAAAATGAATTTATGGTCAATTTAGGCCCTCCGGGAACCTGTTCCAGAATGACCATTCCGGTTTATATCCATCCTATGGTCTCAACTACATGAAAAACATGTTTCCGAAACAATTCCAAGAATATTGATACTCATATTGCCAGGGTTTATACCAGATGAATTAATGGTCACTTTAGGCCCTCCGGGAACCTGTTCCAGAAGGACCGTTCCAGGTCATATTCAATCTATGGTCTCAAGTACATGGAAAACATGTTTCCGGAACGATTCCAAGAATTTTGATGCCCATATAGCTAGGGTTTGTTCTCAATGAGTTTTTGGCCACTACAGGCCCTTCGGGCCCTCCGGGCCCTCCGGGAACCTGTTCCAGAATGACCATTCCGGTTCATATCCATTCTATAGTCTCAACTACATGGAAAACATGTTTCCGGAACAATTCCAAGAATTTTGATACCCATATTGCTAGGGTTTATTCTAAAAGAGTTTTTGGCCACTACGGGCCCTCCGGGAACCTGTTCCAGAATGACCGTTCCGGTTCATATCCATCCTATGGTCTCAACTACATGGAAAACATGTTTCCGGAACAATTCCAAGAATTTTGATACCCATATTGCTACGGTTTATTCTAAAAGAGTTTTTGGCCACTACGGGCCCTCCGGGAACCTGTTCCAGAATGACCGTTCCGGTTCATATCCATCTTATGGTTTCAACTATATGAATAACATGTTCCCGAAACAATTTCAAGAATTTTGATACCCATATTGCCAGGAATGAATTTGCGGCCACTGTAGGACCCACGGGAACCTATTCCGGGATGTCCGTTCCGAGTCCATATGATCACGTGGTCCTAATACGTTGGGAATTCATAATCCTCGAATTTTCTGCGAAACTGGTAACTCAGGATACAAGAAATCATCATTTGGATTCTATAAGATCAACTTCTCCACTTTTGAGACATGGTCTAGCAAATCCGGAACTCCGGTAACCAGGTAATCCGGATTAGTCCTATGTGACATGAATCGGATAGAGGATGAATTTCTTAATCCATAGCAAACGGAATCGTCCAAATCGGTTGAAAACTGACGAAGTTATGGTCATTCCAAAACGTGGGTACCCGGGTACCCTGACGGTACGTTACGGGGTAAAAATATTCAGAAGCCTCTCCCCAATCCTCCCCCTTACTGGATTTTAATTTTCGTACCACCCAAACCTTAATTTTGCCGAGTTTGAAGATGTCACGGAGTTTCAATTTCCTGCGATGTTTGGAACCCCTAAAAAATTTCACTTGAAAACGAAAAGGGTACCCTGTCGGTAACAAAAGGGTTAAACCCGTACATGCATCCTATCGTGAAAAAGTCCCAGATTAAACGCAGTTTATTTGGCTTCTTCCTCATCTAGAAGCTTCATCAGAAGCAGTGGCGTAGCCACGGGGGTGGTTTTGGACATAAAACCGCCCCCTCCCCCCAGAGACAGAATTTTTAGAAGAAATTTTTTTTTCGAACCTTCTCGAAATTAAAAAATGTTCAGAAAACCCCCCAGATCAATTTTCTGGCTACGCCACTGATCAGAAGCCTTCATGATCGTTATTGTACATACATTCCACCTCATGAGATATCAAAAAATTAAAGGGGGTTAAAGGTAATTAATTTTGAAATCATTTTTCTTAACATGTTCAGATACTTGACAGTAAGCTTTTAGGGCATTGAAATGGAAAGTAGGCTTTGAAATTAGAACAACAAAAATCAAAAACAAATCGCCACTCACCAATCGCGGAGATTCTGTCGCCATTTTTTGCGGGTAGAGCATAATTGCACCAAAAGTGACTATATTTTAATTGCTAATTGCGAATCATTAGGTACGTAAGATAGGTAATCTGAATACAAATCGAAGGGATCGCTTCTCAAGGTGTTTAGTCAATCAGTCTGCTTCAATTTATATACAGGCATACCTCGATAGTACGTACACCTGCGAAATTTTAGTGTACGTACTATCGAAGCGTACGTACTATCGAAGCAAAAAAAAATCGAACAAAAAAAAATTTTTTTTTGCCTTTTTGTTTATTTAGGAATAGCAGAATGATCATAAAACCACCCGGAAGTCAAAGTTTCGATAGAAGGCTCTGTACTATAAGCATATTTGTATTTGATATAGTACACAAGGGACCAACAGGACCCAGATTTTCTTGAAATGGTTCCTACATGTAGCATGGAGCAAAATTATTTATGCATGTGAGGCTTTTTTTTACAAAATACTGTATTTTAATACTTCAGAACATCCATAAATTACGTGACATTTGCAGGAGTAATATTTTAAGGATATGTTACACATGGTACATAATTATGCATGCTACTACAAAAAGCGACAATTGGCCGTGGTTGATAGATCGCTATATTTTTACGTGAAGTAGTTTATGGATTTCCCCTATAGATTTTATGTGAATGAAAAGGTTTATTATGATTTGTAATTATATAGGTACTTAACACAATGATGAGTATAAAAATAACAAAACAAATTTCGAAGATGTAAAAACGGGAGAACATTCGAGGTTTTTTTTAATATCCTCATCTTTAGAATCGTGTTAACGTTTCTCGTACACCAAGGTGTAACGAAAAGGCTATATGTTCACTCCAAAAACGAAGGTTTCATAAGAGGCCCGGAGGGCCTACTTTCATATACCGATCTACTCAGCTCGACGAATTGAGGCGATATCTGTCAATAAAGTCTTAAAATCTAAATCTGGATGGCGATCTACTCACAACTGCAGCTAGCGTAGAGTTGATCTGTGGCCAAAGAGTGTGACGTGGGAAAATATCATGGCCACTAGATCCCTTTTTATTCAACATATTCTCGGAGAAACTTAAAGATACTTTTGCTGAAAATGTGGGAATTGTTCTTCAGGAAACTAAAGAATAACTCCTAAAACGTCCCCTAAAATTCCTACCAGAATTTGTTTCGTATGTCAGTCTGAAATTATTTCATAACCTTATTTGCAATTCGCTTGGAAATTTAAAAATATTTTCCTCTCAAAATTCCTCTTGAACTTCATTTGAATAAAACTTCTAGGAATTCCTCCGAAAATTTCTCCAGGATATTCATAGGAAAATCCATTAAAAACTTATCTAAAAAATCCATTTGGGATCTCCTCCTTCAGGACATACTATAGAAAATTCTCCAGGAATACTCCCATAAGAATTCCTTCTAAAACTTTTCCTAAAAAAGAAACTTCCCGGAGTATCTCTTGTGGGAATTCTCTGCACAACAGCTTGAGAAATTTCTGTGGGACTTTCGAAACGATTTCCCGGGAGTTCATGAAGAAATTTTCTGGGGAATTTATAAAGGGATTTATAGAGAAATTCCTGAAGTAATTTCCGGAGAAATTTTTGGAGAATTCGTGGGGGAATTTCTGAAAGAAAATGTGGGTGGGTTTCTAGAAGAATTTCCGGGGTTATTGTTTTAAGATTTTGGGATTTTGAAGATGAAGGGATTTTTGGATGATTTTTTGTAGACATTTTAGATGAAATACCAGCAGAATTTTTAAGAATTCCGGCTGATTCTTCCGGGAGAATTCTTTCAATGATTTCCAGAGGAATTTTTGAAGGTTGTTAATGGCGAGTAACATTATGTGTATTTAAAATCATGATTTCGGGAATTCAGTGAAATAAATGTTAAAGACAATCCTCACAAAATCCGAATTTGAAAGTACTCGCGTTTTCAAGGACGGAAGCAATGTTCAATTGTCATTTTTATTATTTCACGCATGCTGTGACGCTTTGCGACGAGTACTTTTATATTTGGAATCCTGGGATTGCCATTAAATTAAGTACTGCGCCAACGGTCATTTTAAAAAAATACGCTTGGACAATCGATTGGGTGGCTGAGTGGGCAAGATATCGGCAAATCGAAAACGGAATGGGAAAAGAGATTTTGACGTTGGGCTTTGAGGCGGGAAGGGGCTCGCCGTTGAAGAGTAGAAGGGTAGTAGAGTTTTGAAAGCCAAACCGGTAACAATGGTGAATAAACGCGAGAGACACCAAGTAGCCAAATTCTACAACGTGTGCGAATTCTAAGTCCTTCCGAGTCCTTCGGCCTTAGCTAGAGCCGAAAGAATGGGACACCGATTTTGTCCCGAAGTGTTGCAAGAACCCGCCCAACACTTGTAGAAGCCGTAGCAATCTGGGTCGGTTAGAAGCCTAGTAGAAGCGACCACCGGAGAGTTACCGTAGCCATCATCCGACATTCGCCGCCACCGTTCTTTGAAGCCTACTTCCAGGTGATCGTTGGCTACTTCATTACCGTTTCCGATACCCGCCCATATCTCATCGAAGCTACAAGCCGCAACCTCCACCTTACCGGTGTGGGCAAGCCGGCCCGCCGAAGGAAGTACCCGACCTAACCAACAATGTGCATACCAACCGTTTCTTCTGCCACCACCACCGAGAAGGCAATACATCGTTAAAACGAGAGTAGCGCTTTTGTGTTAGGATTCCGAAATCCGTCGTCGCACGCCCTGAGACCCGGAACCAAAAGAGATCTTTCGTACCCACCCCGAAGGGGTAGTCCAGCAGCCTGGGGTTTGATGCGGGTTTCATTATAAAATCATCAGAAAAATATATTAAGCTCGTTTAGTGGAATGTATTAAACCGTCTAAGACGAATTAAGTACTGTCCATTTAATTCCACCAGTTAATTTTCGTTATCTTTGCAGATACGTATTTCGACCACAACTGTGTGGTCGTCTTCAGTGTCTTGTACTTGACTCGACTCGAGTCGAGTCTGGCACGATCTGGTAATGATCTGGCAGTCTGGTAATGATCTGGCACGCCACCGCCGATATGGGAATAGACCATAATTATTATATCAAATAAATATGTAACTGAAAAACATAACAAAATAAATAGAATGAAATAATTGTTCAACAAAAAATATCCTTTTTTTTAGTATTTAACGCTGCTAATTTGTTTCGCAAGAAAAATTTTGTCACCTACGAGTGGATAGATTGGAACTTAACTTACTGTAAACTGAATTAATCAATGAAACATTTTGTCGCAATTTTTTAAGAAACACTGTTCTCATGATGGATTTAATTTTTTCCTCGCGGGAATATTCTCTGGTCTATTAGGTGAATTAATAGATGGAGACGGGCTCTAGAACTGCAACTAACTTCCTAATAGATAAAATAATTCATAAACATAATAATTATTCAATTAAGTGGATAGCTATTTTGCTTTCTAAGAAAATCGTCTATACATCCATACACATACAATTTCAATCATTGCTGATAATATTTTTAGAGAATGTTATCAGTTGTTTCAGATGTTCTTTGAATTATGTGCTATGTAAAACTGTCTAATATTTATGACGCCCTGCTTTTTTAAAGTTCTGCAACTAAATTCGTTATAAGCTCACGATGATGTTTGAATCAGATGTAAAATTATTTCGTAGCATATGAAGGACCCCACGCATGTGCCTTGATCAAAACATATTAAAATTTTAACTAAAATCTTACAGAAAATCAAACGAAAAAAAAATTTTTTTTTGTACGTACTATCGAGGTAAAATGTACGTACAATCGAGGGTACGTACTATCGAGGGTACGCACTATCGAGGGTACGTACTATCGAGGTATGCCTGTATTTAGTAAAAAAAAATAGCTGTACGGATTTTGATCCTTTGATTCGAAATCCGTCCACGGTGGACGAATCTCGATTCAGAAATAGCAGATTTAATCCATTATTTCATCATGTTCGAGGTATTTAATGTGTAAATGCGAAGCACTTCAAAAGTAGAAGCTGTGATGCTCCTGTGCTAATGACAAACGTTTCATTTGCATTCGATTTCTATTTTCTAGTGACTTTTTCATAAACTAAGGTGCTAAAGTGAACGGATTTTGATGCCCCACTGTATGACTTTTTCACCCTCCAGAGCAGTACACCCGATTCTTTTTTTACACGGATTATTTTCGCACGGATTTTTTTTACACGGCTTTTTTTACACGGATTCTTGAAATAACACGGATTTTTTTGCACGGTTTCTCGAAATAGCACGGATTTTTTTTACACGGATTCTCGAAATAACACGGATTTTTTTTTACACGGATTTATTTTTACACGGAACGCATCCCCCATATTAACAAAGACCCGGTTACTTTTTTAACACGGATATTTTTTGCACGGCTTTTTTTACATGGATTCTCGAAATAACACGGATTATTTTTACACGGTTTCTCGAAATAACACGGATTATTTTCATACGGCACGCATCCCCCGTGTAACAAAAAGAATCGGGTGTACTGCAATAGTTCGTAATCGTCATAAGATAGAGAGCAAATCGCCTTTTTATATTTCAGGCGGTCAAATGAAAGAATCGTAGGTTCTTTGATCAATTTTGCAAGAAAGGATGTTGTGCCTTATTTTAAAATATTTTTTATCAATTATTTTAATAGTTAGGGTAATAGATTATGTTGAGGTTGGGCAGTGGGCACATTTATCGATTTAAATATTCGTATATTGAAGATCTTTGTAACCGAAATTATGCCACCAAACGGCTTTCTTCAAAGTATTCAAAAACAACAATAATGTTTCAAAATCTATTATTAAATCCATCAAAAGTTTTGTGCGAAATGTTCGTCAAACTTTGTTCCGGATAGACAATATTGAAAGGAGCAGATATGTAAACATCGCGTGACATCTCTATTTTTTACCAGGAGAAATGCATTATGCAGATGCACTGACCCAGCACACGCGTAGTAGTTGTCAAGCTACCACATGGAAGTGTACCGGAGTGTGGGACTCTCACGCACTAAACCCTCCTTGGACTCCAACCCTAATTTCCCCCCGGGACAGCTTTCTAGCATTACTTCTGGAGGATACTCTGTACTTAATGTACTCATTCATACTGACTCACTCACACCATTTGTTTGAAACTTACTTGGATGCTCACTCTAACACATGCCTCGAGGAGTCAATAGCGGTAACTGTCTGGGCCAACAGATACTTAGCGTATACGCTAAGACACTCCTACCATGTATAGTCTATGCCAGGCATTGAAAGCGTGAGTGAAGCGGACGAGCTTTGATCTAATTCAATCATAGCATCCTATGCCAGTGAGTGAACGAACAGCCTTGCTCAGATGGATACCAAACAACGATTATGAGCGATCGTTGCGTTGCTACGTAAACAACGAGCAACAGAGTTCGCCAAGCCAAACTTGGTATGGTATCTAGGGAATCTACGACTGCATTTGTGTTACGCTTGCTCTACTAGAATAAAACCAAAACACATAAGGTGTTCTGCGAACTTAATTTTCCTAATGTCTGAAAAGATTTTTCTAACAGCGTGTGGTAACAACACTCATTGTTAGGTTACCAAATGATTTGCCTCGCTCAGTTGTCTCCCATTGGTGAGCGATGAAGATCTTTTAACATTGAATCAACGAATGCCAAATTTCAACGATCTAGAAAGCATCAGCGATTAGGCCGCAGTAGAGCATCAAGTTGGCATGAATTTAGCCGATTTTTACTCATGATCTGATTTTTTGACGTAGGACTTACGTCTCTTTTTACTATTCCGGGTGTCATTTCAAAATATTCAAATCGACCGCGTTACGCTGCGTTAAAAGATTTTAAACGTTAATAGCGTTCGTCTCAGTGGACGAATTTCTGCGGTAAGCCCCTCAATCGACAGATTTCAAGTATGCCTTCCATGTCCATGCTTGATAAGACCCGAAAAACTTGTTTCAATAGGCATGAAACTGTTTTCAATGAAAAACATTGAGATCAAGGGAACCTATAAATATGGGTACCGCATAATTCTTGCATCATTCCATTACCACGTTCTGATTGGTGCAGACACCAGCGAATGAGCAACCGCTGGGTCTACCGAGAAGCCATAAAATAACGCAACGCGATTTTTTCCTTTCATTCTGACCGGGACAAGCGAAGCAACCGCATCATCGATTGAACAGCACTCACACCTTTTAGCAGGGAATGAAGTCTGCACCGACCGCTTTTTCGGCTCGACACTATCGAAGCGACGATCATCAGCCGAAACCTAGCCAGTACATCAGCACTCAGCAGTCCACCCTACCGACCCGACAAAGCAGCAATGCTGAGCAGATACCGGCAGCAGCAGCAGAGTCGAGCCGAGACCGGCCGGCATCGGTGCTGAGCCGAGACAGGCTGAAGAAAAGCCACATGATGCAGCATGTATTCAGAGAGCCAATAATAGAGATCAATATCAATGCTTTCAATACCCTTCGGGATAGAAATTGTACTTGGGTGCCAAATCCAATATTCTAGAGATAAAATTTTATGCGTGATTTTCATAAATAGCGTCCAGGCTTGTAAAATGTCATCTGCATGTCATTTGACTAATTTGCTCATAACTTTCTTTAGAAGCAAAATTTCTTCCATAATTTTGAATGTACTCATAACGCTTGAGTAGGGTTATATTTTTGTCCAAGGGTACATTGCTCTAAGTATAACATCAAAGGCTGGAGAGTGAAAACTCTCCAAAATGTCACGTGTCATTTGACATAATGTCATTTGAATGACATTTTGCCTCCCACGCCCCAGATTACATATTTACAGCAAAGTCTCGTTAGACAAAGTTGTAGGCCCATTTAACCGCTATAAGTTCGTCATACAACATAAATTGATAGCTACCTTCTGAAACAAGTTCTGAGAAAATTATACAAACGAATGCAAATGACATTTTACAACACTGCAAAACTAACAGTGGATAATTTTTCTGATTTAACCGCGAAGTGGACGAAGGACTTCACTTGACCATGCCTTTAAAAATTCATAAGATGTCCAAATCTCTCACATAATCTTATATGTAGATAAACATTGTTTGATACTGGCCGCACACAAAGCGAACGTGACTGAATGATCGTCCCATGTTACCAATTCTAAATCGTATCACCCGAAATCCCATGTCCGGGTGTTTCCTTCCTTCTACTACTAACAATGTTGTCTCAGAAAAGAACACGTACTTCCCACCTGAACTGCAATTCTAAGCTCGCTTGCCCGGCTTATTGGCCTGTATCTAGCGAAAAGTCCCGTTAGGAAATAGACGCCAGCAGCGAGCAACAAGCGTAAAAAAGAAGAAGCCCTTCTCGAACGCGTTGATGATGATGACGCTTTGGCTGACAAAGAAGCGGGATACAAGACACTAGCTGATTGGCCCACCAATTGGGAAGCAGAGAAGATTCAAAATAACATCTACATCCCCTGCTGAGCCAATTTGTGGTTTATTTCAGGCAGTCCTTCAGTGGGAAGGTTGCCACTGTCGAGGCTAATATTTCGTGACCGGGCAGATACTTCCTGAATTTTTTTTTGATGATTCTTGTTCGAGGTAGATTTGATTTCTGTGTCGGTTTGATGAGAAGATTTTGCCAAGGAATGGTATGCAACGCCGATTATTTATCCAAAATAGTTGATGTGAGAAATTTGGACATATTTTGTATCTTAAAGGCATGGTCAAGTCAAGTCCTACGTCCACTTAGCGGTTATGTCACAGACATTACCCACTGTTCATTTTTCAATGCCTGGTCTATGCAAGAACTGCAGCCATGCCTCGTGGTGACGATAGCGGTTACCCGCTACGACACTTCTTCTTCAGCACAGACCGATCACTCACTCTTCTGCCAAAGCAGGCACTGCCTCACTTTGGGTGTGTGGATTCAACGCACTACCACCTTGCCGCAGAAGCAGCTTCTCCAAATGTCACTCGTCCCATGTGAGTCATAATTGGGTGCTCACCCTAACACTCCACTGGCATGCCTCGAGGTGTCAATAGCAGTATGTAGGGACCAATCAACGATACTATACGCTACGACACTCAGAGCCCACTGCCAAACCCCACCACGTTTTAGGTAGGCCCCCTAACTCACAGAGGTCGTGGGGAGGGATTGTAAAGCCCTTGGACATTGTCTCTACTGCCCCTTTGACATCACTCATTGAAAATGAGAAATTCCAGTACTGCTCCAGAGTATTTAATCCCAGCAACTAATTTCGGTGTTCGAAAGGCGGTGAGAAAACATGCCTGAAATCATTCATTTCATTTATTTAGTCTACATCTAAACAGATAACACTGAATCAACAATTTGACGCCACAATACACGGTTCGAGGCCGCATCTCTCCATCCTCGCCAAGTCGTTCTGCACCTGGTCTGCCCATCTCGCTCGCTGCGCTCCACGTCGTCTCGTACCTGCCGGATCGGAAGCGAACACCATCTTTGCAGGGTTGCTGTCCGGCATTCTTGCAACATGCCCTGCCCATCGTACCCTTCCAGCTTTAGCTACCTTCTGGATACTGGGTTCACCGTAGAGCTGGGCGAGCTCATGGTTCATTCTTCGCCGCCACACACCGTCTTCTTGCACACCGCCAAAGATGTTCCTTAGCACCCGTCTCTCGAACACTCAGGATCCGAGGTAGACAAATTCCTCGACCACCTCAAGAAAAATTCCTCGACCACCATGCCTGAAATAACCTCATCAAATAAAAACCAAAAAATCTTATCCTCATTTTATTTGATTTTTCGCGGAAAGATTGTAAGAAAAAGTTTATTTACTTTGTGAACGCAATCTACAAAAGCTATAGCCATGCGAAAGCTGTAAAATTCTTCTAGGTAATGCAAAGGGAGATGATGTTTTTCAGTTGAATACTTCAAAAATGTGATATAATTTTCATTTTTGAAACCACCACATTGTTTTCAATTAAACATTATGTGGGCTGAGTATAATTATTCTCATGATTCTTGATTATTGGGTGAGAAATCAATGTAATTCAAGTGACCATTGCCTTATTGTTACAATGAACTCTCCCTTACTCGAAATTGAAGGGACCATCGAGTTCGGGAGGTATCGAGATAGGGAACACATTTATATTCAGCTGTTTGGTCAAATAGTTGAAATTCGTTTTCCTATTAAGTGAAGTGAAAAGCGAGATGTCCGAAATGAATAGTGAACAGCGAGAACCTAATAATGAGAAATCTGACGTTAGAAATGAGTACAAATTAGTGAGACGTGAGTACTGGGAAACGGAAGTGAGTATTGATTAGAGAGATGTGTGCAGTAACATGTGAGTAGTGGAAAGTGAGAATGAGAAGTGAGTAGTTAGAAGTGAGATGTGATAGTTGCGAAGTGAGCAGTCTATGTAAGTTGTGAGGTAGACAGATCCAAGTGGTGAGAAGTGACATATGATAATTGGGAAGTGGGAAGCGAGAAAATGAGTAGTGATAAGCTAGTGGAAAGACATAAGACAGAAAGAAGAAGGAAGAAGAAAAAAAGAAGGAAGGGAGAAAGAATCTCGTGTGTTACCTATCGTTCCTCGGTCATCACTTCTCTTACCACTCCCTTCTCACAACTGACTTCTCGCTCTTCATTTTTCACTTCTTATCACGTACTTCTCACGTCTCCTTTCGCACATCTCGCTTATCATCTCCCTTTTCTTATTACTTAGGATCTGTTCACAAATTACGTAACGCGTTTGGGGTGATGGGGGAGGTTGACCTTGCGTTATACTTTGTTACACAAAAAGGTGGGGGAGGTGGTGGGTACTACCAAATGTTACGCGTAATGCGATTGAATATTTATTTATTGGAATTTTTGAATAACTGATTGAAGCAATTGCTAACTTGTCTTGACCTAGAAGATAGATCCGCATTCACCTAACCTCTTTACTACCTTTTTACGCATAATTGTCTCATATAAGTCTCTAGAATAAATGAATTAGAATAATTTCAATGAAAAAAGTTTTCTTATCAATTCAGTGAGCCAAAGTTCTTAAATTTACCAGTTGGACGACAGCAATGAAAGATTTTTTTCAAACGTTTTTCTCCTGAACTAACATCCTCATCTGATAGAAGAAAGCTATTTCATGTACCGTGATTTCCCAGAAAATGCGTCGAGTCAAATACGGGACATTGAGGTCGAAATACGTATCTGCAAGATAACAAAACGTAGTGGAATTAAACGGAAAGTACTAAACTCGTCTTAGACAGTTGAAGACATTCCACTAAAATAGCTTAAATATTTTTTCCAGAAAATGTTTGTTTTAGCAGATATTTGGTTTCCAATGTTTGTTTTCAAAATAATGTATCCTCAAATCGCAAAGTTCGTAAGTGGCTTCACTGCTCGTAAAACTTGTCGTGATTTTTTTATATTTTTTCTTATGTATTCCCGACAGGCTATCTGGCTTTCGCACTTTAAAACAGCTAAAACCCATACGCGGCACAAAAAAAATCTGAATTTCAAATTTTCTAAGTTACGCGTTGGGTGGTGGGGGGGGAGGGGTATTAAAATGTTACTTTTTGTTACAAGGGGGAGAGAGGATGTCAAAAATTCCAATTTTTGCGTTACGTAATTTGTGAACAAAAACTTACTTCTCACCTCGCACTTCTCACTTAGCACATCTCACTTCACACTCTTCACTTCTCATTTTTCATTTTTTACTTCTCACTTCTCACTTATAACTTCTTATATCTCTCTTCTGACTTCTCATTTCGTACTTATCATTTCTCACTAAATTCTAACTTCTAACTTTTCACTACTACATACTACGCATCACTCTCTACTACTCTCATTTCTAACTTTTTTCTTCTCATTCCTCATTTTTCAATTTTTACTTCTCACTTTTAACTTGTTATATCTCATTGACTTCTAATTTCTCACTTTGCACATCTCACATTTAATTTTTTACTTCTTACTTTGCACTCCTCACTTCTCATTTCTCACTTCTTACATCGATTTTTTTACTACTCACTTCTAACTTTTGACTTCTCAAATTTTTCTCACTTTTTACCTTCAATTTCTCGTTTCTAATTTCTCGCTTACCATTCCAATTTTTTTATCTAACTTCTCACTTCTAATTTCCCATTTCCCACTACTCACTTCCTACTTCGCAATCCTCACTTCTAATTTTTTACTTCACACTTTTCACTTCTTATTTCGAATTTGTCCCTTCTCACTTCTCATTTCTCTCTTCTATTTTTAATTTCTCACTTGTCGTTTCTTATTTCTCGGCCCAAGGATCTTATAGATCATTCAGTAATTTGCGTTCGATCAATTAGTAGTTTGTCAATAATTCATTCCAGAAGCTGAATTTCAAAATGTGTTGTATTGTGGACTTCTAGTGCGAAGGTTTGTCTACAACTCTGCCTAATGGTTCGTTGTTAGAATTCAACTAATAACGGAGTTATAGCGCTAGTTGCAGCAACTTAAACTAAATGATTGGAATTTTGTTATCATTTAGTGTCTAAGTTACTGAAACTATAGCTATAACTCCGTTACTAGTGGAATTCAAACAATGAATCATAAGGCAGAGTTAAAAAAAAACCTTCGCACTAAAAGTCCAGCATACAAAACATTTTGAAATTCCGCTTTTGGTATGAGCTATTTGCAAACTACTAAATGATCGTACGCTAATTACTAAATGATCAATAAATTCCTTGTTTCTCGCTTATCACTTTTCAGAGTAAGAGTAAGGGAGAGTAAGGGAAAATATCGAGTTACGGAGAGTTCACTGTATTGATAAAGAACAGATACCCTTTTTAGGCTTGTGAAAAAATCGCAACTCTTTACTTTATACAAAAAAATCTTTTAGTTTTTTTAACATTTTTAGTTATTACTTTGCAGCCGTCGCTACTTTGTTTTTTTTCTGCCGACGTATATACTAATGTTTAATATCATTTTCTCTGTCTTCTCTTTTTGATGATTCGGTCAAAATTAGTGTCGATTGGTATTTGCTAAGATTTTCAACTCGACAAAACAGCCCACATAAAATTCGGCCCACCTACCCCACTGGATGATATCGAGAACAATCACGATTTACAAACAAAAAAGTGAGAAAAATATATAAAGCTCTGAAAAAGTGAGATTACCCTCGAAGCATTTATTCCATTTTGAAGGGTATTGGTTACGCTTTCCAGCATAACACGTTTTTGGAAATCGGATGAATATTGATTCGGTATACAAATATGACTTAACCATAACATAAATTTACTCACTAGCACCAAAATAGCAAAAAAACGTGGTCCTATGCAAACAGAAATACAAAAATATCTGAAATAACATCCATACAAGGGCGACCTAACACCCCACCAAAACCATCATAATGCACTTTAAAGCATTTTTACAAAAGTCACGCGCCCAACCTGCTTCGGTCTCCCCCACCACTTGAAACTTGATTTTTTATATTTATTTTATTTTGAAATTCTTAGAAATCTCTGATATTGGCAAACTTTCAAGCAATAACCCAAAACATCAGAAACTTCTGAGAATTCTTGCCTAATCTAATTTGGCGCAATTCCAGAAATATTCAGGGGTTGCAACATAAAAAAATACTCAGGGGTTGGAAACATACTGAAATTCTGAGAAAATCTTAAAAAATCACGTAAAGGAGCAACAATGCCAAGCCATTCACATTTATTTATGTATGTATAAATTTATGTATGATATATCTCTCGTGTTCTAGACTTCCTAGAAAATTTCCACCTCGATTCCCACTTATTTCCTGTGAATCCCTGATAGTGATAGTGTAGTTGTTTTCCGTTTATTTAATGTGCGAAAATAGTTTATTCCATTTAGTAAACTACTTTATTGGGTAAAAGATAAAACGCTTGCACAGCTTGCCTGCTAAAGTGGCTGCTAAATAATTGAGACACAGTGAGTGATTTTCCACGCTAGTTTATTACGTTCATCAGTTGAAGAAATATATGAATCTAACGTAAGGTAACTAAAATATGCTTGAAACACTTTTTAAACAAGCAGTAATAAATATCTCTTTCAAAAACCTTACCTTCCGTGTCCCTATACATTTGTTTATGCTGTATTTTGCAAGCAATTTTAAGCAGGCTCACATCTCTAGAGTTCGGTTTGCGAATTTGTCCCCATGTATTATCAAAATGGTGGGATTAATGGGCTTTCGACACGAAAAATCAAATATCCGGTCTATTTAAAATACATGAGGTATGTAGTATGAGACTACATTCGCTCAGTTTACATACTATATTTGAAATGAGCCAATAAAATAAGTTACTTTCGCAAATAACACACCATGCGTCTCCATCATTTGCACAGAACTTTCGTCGATTTTCCCGATTTTCCCTCACCAATTCCGATGGCTGCGTACTGTAGCCGCACGCTGCAAACGCGAAGCGTCGCTTTGACAGCTTCTCATAGTCCTTGGCCATATACAGATGAAGTCCTTGCCAGCTGGTCCGCTGTCTGCTCTCTGTGGTGGTAGTGAAGCTCGAATGGTGCATCCTTTCGCTTTCCCACAGCAGATTCATTGTAATGTGCGCATTCGCAATTTGAAAGCATTCGTGGTTCGACAGCTGGCTGACAAGATGGACCGTACACGGTGCAAAAGACAGACAACGGGCGTTGCTCGTGGTGGATGGTTGGCTTTGGGTTACTGTTTGAGGTACGCTATCCCAAAAGGATTCGTCCGGCTGAGCTTTGTAAATGCACAATTGGTTACGATGGTGTCTGAATGCTGCAGAGATGTGTTGCGTATAATTGTGTTTGTGCAGTATGCTGTTTGGAATGAAACCCGCACAGTGCGTTTTCAGGGGGCAATAATGGTTCTGTTTGCCATCGTTCATTTCCGCTGTTTGTAGAGAGGAAGGTCAGTTTTGATTGGGATGCCCAGTTGTATGTACTTTGTAGTCATTGGCTGAATAACAGCGCTTTTTTCCATTTACAGTTGGGTGTTGTATGACACAACAAAGAATCGCTTGTTTTATGTTATGCTTTCAAATGATGCAACATTTTACGCGACGAAATGGTATTAATATAATGTGATTACAGCCTGCAGTCATTTCGGGTTACATAGATAACAGAAGGCTCCCGCAAATGTATACCAATTGATTCTGGATTACCGTTTGCCATCAGATGTGCAACAGTCACTCATTTCAAATCATGAGTGAGCAAATGAGCAAAAATTCAATAGCGAACATACTTCATTCAAGTTATATTTATATCAGTTGGATGTTGTAACTGTAACTGAAATGGAGAAAATAAAACACAGAATAATTCATCTGGTAATGATGCTGCTTTTTGGTGTATTCAATCAATTAATTAGCTTACATTTAACCAGATAACACTGAATCAACAATCACAATACACGGTTTACCACCTACTGAATACTGGGTTCGTCCATCCAAGTCCATGGTCCATCCTTCGCCGCACCACACCGTTCTCTTGCACACCACCAAAGATGATCCTAAGCACGCGACGCGCCTCTCGAATACTTCGAGTGCTTGCAAGTCCTTCTCGAGCATGGTCCAACCCGCATAGAAAAATATCAAACATCAATTTTTCCACTAATCATTTTTCGATTATACATTTTATGATAAGATTATTTATGGTATAGTAGTAAATTATACACCAATTTTACCATGAATAATTTTGACGATAGCCTCTACAATTTTTGGAATTTGGATGATACACTGAACGGGTCGTTAAGTATCGTTACCATTCAAAAATTACCTTTTTTTGAACAAAAATTTCTGTATCATTGAGGTTACAATCACTTTATCATGCATTCAATGATTCTATGAATAATAATCGTTTGGTGTATGATCGAAATTTAATTATGAATAGTTTGACATTTTTCATCTGTATCATAGAATCATAAAAGCACTATTACTTGAAGAATTATCATTCCATGAATAGAAATTGAATAATATTACCGATTTGATGAATGGTTCATTTCTATTCGGGAAGTTTCATGTCCATATTAAGATCTACCGTATGAATATTTTGTATATAATACATTTGGTGCGGGTGTGAGTTCTTTTTTACCGCAGTTTCTTCTGGAGCCCGTAGTAGGCGTCGGGCCTCCACAGATGATGCGCCTTTGTATTTCACGACTATCATCCGTTAGCAAGAATCCAAAGTAAACGGATTCCTCGACTACCTTCGAAGATATTTATCCCCGTCAGTTGTAACAATGCCTACTGTCCTGTCGCGCTCAGTTCCGTCCACTAGCATTAACCTTTCTAACGTGTTCGGGTCAATATGACCCGAATCGCACTTTCAAATTGTAATAACTTTTCAACGCAACAATGTGAAGGTTTGAAACTTCTTAAATTTTCCTATTTCGTGGTAAACTATGTTCCTGAACGTTGACCTACTTTGAACGACGTTCCTGCAAAACTAAAAAAAAAACTCACACAGTTTCTCAGATATATACCCAATACTATTTCAGAGATGACAATTAAATTGCAGATAATATATCTACAGATGTTCTAGGTTCTTCAAACCATTCTGGATTTCAGAGCCTTTATCTACCAGGTAAATTACGCTTGGTACGAAACCAGTAGCAATCCATGATGCCCATACCGGCCCTTAGAGGCCATACGCCTAATTTACGATCTAGATATTGTGTATCCGGAATAAATCTAAACCGCTTTTTATACCGAAGTTGGATTTTTTTTTCCAGATTACAGGCAACTTTCCTAATTTCGGAAGTAGTGCGCTGAATTCGCTTAAAGATGCGCTAAACAACGCTTCAATTAGTTTGACAGATAAAACTTCGGAAGAAAGTTTGGTTCGGAAGTTCCGACTTCCGAATTCTAAGTTGGTGCTACGCCGACAATATACAGTATCCCCCCGCTTATCCGGACCTCGCTAGTCCGACGACTTGTTAGTCCGGATCTCGCTAATTCGGAATTTTCCGGATTAAAAAGTATCAACACCCATTTAAACACATTATGCTGTCAGTTTTCAAATTTATGCTGTGATTTTGTTTTGATTCATTTGTATGGATTTGACAGTCGGATTAACGAGAGAAACCCCGGTAGTCCGGCCACAGACAAACAGGCGTAACACTTCTCATTTCAACATCGTTCACGTGTTCAACGGTTGATTTGAAATACATCTGTGCTACGCGATTGTGCCAAGAGAGGCGCTAGTGTTCAATCGCTTTGACATTTGATTAATGTATATGCTGCTGAATGTTTTCTGTGTTGATGACGATGATGATGATGATTGATATAGATGTATGCGTTAGGAGAGTAATTCTCGCTGAAACCGGGCCACTATTTGCACGAGGTTCTTAAAAATACCTAAATTTATATTCTTTCGAAAGCTTTCGGCGAGTATATTAAGGATCCGAGTTAAATTCTTCAGAAAAATGAACCCATCGTTAGTTATACACGAAATAATTTTAATCGACCCCTTGATTTTTGTCAACTCTTGACTCACCAAAACTGTCATAACTCCAACAATTCTCAACCGAAAATAGAGATCAGCATATCGTTGGAAAGAGGAAAAGTGCATCCTCAATTTGCAATAATAAAAATAAAAGAAGCCATATTGAATTTGGCCGCCATCTTGAATTTCTTTTTAAAAACTATTTTTTCGCCAGGTTCGCAACCACCGATTTTTAATATTAATACATCGATGGAAAGCTTAGCTTATATTGTGCATTTTGTCCGAAAATCTCAGGTGTATGTTTTTTCTATCAAAAGTTATGTACGATTTACCAAATTATATTTTGAAGGGCCATCTGACCAACGAACATTAGTTTTATGGTTAATATGGTACTACGACGTCAGTTCCTTGATTTCATACACTATTCGAAGCCAAATATGTTTCAAAAATGAAAAGCATATCCACAACAGTATTTTATTTGAAGGGCTCAAAAGTTTTGAGCATAACGAAGCCGTATTCAAGTTATTGTATTAAATAATTCAAGAATTTTGGTATTGATAAATCGTACATAACTTTTGATAGAAAAAACATACACCTGAGATTTTCGGACACAATGCACAATATAAGCTAAGCTTTTCATCGATGTATTAATATTAAAAATTGGTGGTTGCGAACCTAGCGGAAAAATAGTTTTCAAGAACAAATCCAAGATGGCGGCCAAATTCAATATGACTGCTTATATTTTTATTATTGCAAATTGAGGATACACTCTTCCTCTTTCCAACGATATGCTTATCTCTATGATCGGTTGAGAATTGTTGGAGTTATGACAGTTTTGGTGAGTCAAGAATAGACAAAAATCGAGGGGTCCATTAAAATGATTTCGTGTATAACTAACGAGGGGTTCATATTTCTGAAGAATTTAACTCGGATCCTTAATATACTCGCCGAAAGCTTTCGAAAGAATATAAATTTAGATATTTTTAAGAACCTCGTGCAAATAGTGGCCCGGTTTCAGCGAGAATTACTCAGGAGCAAACGTCAAATGGGAAATAATCATGGCCGGCTGTGTTTCTCGCGATTCTGATAACAGATGGCAGTAGTGTTTTCCGAAAAGCGAATGACGATAATTTTTCGAACAGTTTGTATGAAGAGTTACGTCTGTTTGTCTGTGGTCCGGCCATACATTTGTCGGATCAGCGGGGTATACTGTATATGTATATTTTACCTACCTAAGCTGGATAGGGTTGCTACTCGGAACATGAAAGTATGTTTTCCGCGAGCGGTAATGGCCTCCAGCTAGCCTGCGGGTTAGTCTCTGATTTGACGTTTCTGGAGGTCAACTGCACCCACCGTTCGAGAATTTTGATCAATGTGGTATATATACGAAGGCTTGAATTCATTTAATCAGCACCTTCTTAAATGCCACAATGGTCAGAATGCTCGGAGCGGTGTGTGCAGTTGACCTCCAGAAACGTCAAATCAGAGACTAACCCGCAGGCTAGCTGGAGGCCATTACCGCTCGCGGAAAACATACTTTCATGTTCCGAGTAGCAACCCTATCCAGCTTTCCACGCTCGGTAATGGCGGCTTGTCGGTGTGTAAAAATCAATCGGTCGCTGTACTGTTTGACACTATCCAGCTTTCCACGCTCGGTAATGGCGGCTTGTCGGTGTGCAAAAGTCAATCAGTCACTGTACTTTTTGACACTAGCTGGAGGAAAACTCACTGGCGAAAAGGCCTTTTTTCCCTTCCCCTCACCCAGGAACGCCAGTGGGCTTTCCTCCAGCTAGTGTCAAACAGTGCAGTGACCGATTGATTTTTACATACCGACAAGCCGCCATTACCGAGCGTGGAAAGCTGGATAGCTGGAGGAAAACTCACTGTCATCGAAAAGGCCTTTTCTCCCTTCCCCTCACCCAGGAACGCCAGTGGGCTTTCCTCCAGCTAGTGTCAAACAGTACAGTGACCAATTGATTTTTACACACCGATAAGCCGCCATTACCGAGCGTGAAAAGCTGGATACACGGAGAAAAAACTTTGGTAAACACAACCATATTTTAGTTAATTTCAACCTAATGTTTAGGTTGATTTGAGTCCAAACAAAATTTTAGTTTGATTTGACCATATGTATAAATTGAAACAAACTAGAAAAATATGTAGTTATTTTTCTTATATATTGGTAGATTCAACCAAACTTTGTTTGAATTTGCTATTTTGTTGGTTGTTTCATTTTGACAGGTGATCAAGTAAACTAAAATGTTGGTAAAATCAAACAAAAAGTTTAGCTTGAAACAAATAAGAAATAGTTTGGAACAACGCTCAATTGTTGTTTGAATTAACCACATAGTTTGTTATTTTTAGTATACCCTCCACCCTTTCTCTTCAAGCAGTTTCTTTTTTCCATATATATTTTGAAGAAAACCAAATGTAGACAGATGCAGATCGAATTCATATTCGTATATTTTTTTAAAATAAAACACTCTATTTGTAAATAGTTTTGCGGCGCTTGGATGAATTCCACTGTATGTGGCGAATGTTGATTATTCGTCATCGGGCTGTTTTACAATCGACTTTGACTGAAACAGATACATTAATTAATTAGTTGTTGTTTAAGGCATATTGTTGTACGGCATTAGTAAAAGTATTTATTAATGCTTACCCGTTCTCACTCAGAAACTTCCACTGTTTGTGGAATAAAATGAAGACTCCTGAAAAAGCCGCCTCAATCGTAAGATTGATGACTTATCACTACATTCGTTTACCTCTACGCACGAAGATGGCTGAAATTATAGCGATACTCATTTGAGATTCTACGGTAAAAGGCAACAACAAAATATTAACTTACTCATTTATAGAACTACTTATAAGAAGCAGTTTAAACTTTTTAAAATAAATCACAATAATCACTAAAGAGTTGTGATCTGAACTGCCTTTTTTAATAGCTAACGGTAGCAACTTATAGTTTGTTTTGAAAATAATCAAAAACATATTTGATACAAATCCTCGTTTTGGTTGAATCAACCTAACAGAATGGTTTGTTAATACGTACAGACATACGCGGCGAACAACCTGATTTATGGTTAATACAAGCACAATTTTTAGTCGAAACAATACAAAATATTAGTTTAGAACAACCATATGCAATGTTGTTGTAAAGCAAAACAACTAGGTAGGAACAACCAACAAAAACGTTTAGCTTCAAACAAATTTGTTAGGTTGAAATAACAAATTTAAATATAAAAACAACTAAATTTGTAGTTTGAAAAACAACCAACAATTTGGTTGTTTCAAACTAAACAGTTTCTCCTCCGTGTAACCAGTGAGACCGGCAGTGAGACTGACGAAATGGCAACGTATGAAAATGCTTGAAATCGTGAAAATAATACTGGCAGCACTTAAACTTTTTGCTTGCTTCTTACACGGAAGAAAAAAAGTACCCAAAATTGAGTATTTTTAAACTTACTTCTGAGTTATTTTTTCTCTTCTCTTTCATCCACTCTTTCTTTTGTTGTCAAAAACAAAAGAGCCAAACAATCCAACGACGCCAGTTCAATACGGGAAGCCAATTTTGAGTTTTATTACCTGAGGTCGAAATTGAGTGAATTAAACTTAAATTTGGGTCAATAAATTTTCCGTTGGGTACTTTTTTAACATGGGAGTTGTTGATGTCTGAGCAATAAAGTTTAGCATAAAGATAAGAAAATGTACGTTTATGATAGGGTCGGAATGCGAATATGGTTTGGTGCGTCACCGAAAGACAATAAATAAACAAAGCCAAGAGACGACGAAAGAAATGATAAACTACCCGTGATGACGGCGTGGCGGGAAGATCGGCGTCAGGTCAGGTAAAGACGTTAGGATCAGGTAAAACTTAGACATAAGAAAATCCATAATTGTAAGTAGAAATAGGAAATAAAATTATTACCATCTCAGCATCGTTAGAGTAGAGTTCATTCTTCATTTGTCAGAAAAGAAAGACCGTCTCTCATTGATTTTTGCGAAATCGGTGTCATCGTGAGAAGAGTAGGTTTCTTGGTTAAAGAAACATTTGGTGGCTCCAGAGAGGAATTAAGTGTTTTCCTCACGGTGACCGTTGTGACTAGTTCTTGCTTTGATAGTGAAATCCTAAGACACGACGGGTGATTGGTCTAGGTAAAAGAACGATAACGGTGAAAGTGCATTGAGAGTAATCAATCAATTCTCGGAAGTAACCCGAGAATTATTTGCAACAAGCAAGAAGTGAAAAGGTCCTTGGACGCGACGGACAGTCGGCCAAGTCAAATTACAAAGAAGAAATTCGTGATTGTGGTGAAAAAGGCTCTTGGACGCGACGGACGGTCGGCCAAGTCAAATTACAAAGAAGAAATTCGTGACTGTGGTGAAAAAGGCTCTTGGGCGCGACGGACGGTCGACCAAGTCAATCCATCTAGAGACGAGTGGTAGCGAAGTTAGATCAGAGGGTTAGTAATAAGTGATAAGTTAGATCATTAGAGATTTAGGACGAAAGTTCTATCAGAAAGTTTCGTGTGAAAAATAATTTGTCAGTTTTGGTGCAGTGATCCCGTTTCAGTTAAAGTAGCAAAATGTTGCAAATTGTTTATAAAGAAAATAAGAAGGGAAATTGTAAGCTCTGCACTCGTTCCGATGAAAGAGAGTCAATGATTCAATGCGATGATTGCCTTTTATGGTTTCATCAATCTTGTGTCAATTTAGAATCTTTACCTAAGGAAGGAGAAACCTGGCAATGTCCACGATGTTTAGAGATTTACTCTAAACTAAAAATATTTGAAGAGAAAGAATCTAGAGGACTAGATACATTCTTGAAAATTCACAAGGAAACACAAGAAGCTCAAAATAAGATGTATCAAGAATTTTTTAAAATAATGAATCTGAAAATGGAAAAAAGTGAATCATCTTCAATTGTATCCCCTTCTACTTCTTATGCTTCTACTCCCTCAAATGTGCCGGTTAATCATACAACAGCCTCTTCGAATCAAATAGTAAATTTGCTAGCTAGACAATCTCTAGCAGAACTCCCATATTTTGATGGTTGTTATAAAGTATGGCCTCGTTTTAAGACAGCCTTCGATACAACTACAGTTGCTGGAGGATTTTCGAATTTAGACAATTTAAATAGACTGCATAAATATCTTAAAGGGAAAGCTATGACTTCAGTAGCCCCGCTTATGGTAGATGCGGATAACGTTCCATCCGTTTTAGTCCGCCTTGAGCAACAATTTGGTAGACCGCAAGTGGTTTACAATGGTTTATTAGACGAGTTGATGTCTGCTAAACCTCCTAGGATGGATAATCCCAAAACTATGATTGATTTCATTTCCGCTTTAGAAAACATGGTAACAAACATGAAACTTCTAAAGCAGGAAGATTACCTCAACGATCAGAGATTGTTAAAAGATTTAAGTGGTAGGCTGCCATCCAGTTTGTACCAGAGTTGGTTGAAACATGTTACAGAACTCCAGGCAGCGGCAAACGCTCATAATCAGGTAGCAGCTAATGCACAAAACCAAATTCAGTTAAGGGCTCCGACATTAGAAGTATTCTACAATTGGCTAAAACCGCAAGGGGATTCAGCGGTTATCATGTTGTCGGAGCAACCCAAACGGTTGAATAAGCCTGTGAATGTACATTCAATTAATAATGATCGAAAGCAGGTTACTGCTAAACCAGGTATTACTTGTTTTGTCTGCAAATTACGCCATAAAACAACAGAATGTGGAGAATTTAAACAAATGGATTTACAAGATAGGATGAAATTAGTTCAACAAAACAGATTATGTTTTACATGTTGCAATTCGTCGAGTCATAATGCTTACAATTGCAGATGGGGAAAAATATGTAATGTCGATGGATGTAAGTCAAAAACCCATCACTACCTTTTGCACAGAAGTCAAAAGGTGAATTTAGAGGAAAAGAACGTAAACCTACATTTGAATAAGGGCAGCACATTGTATCAGATAATGCCTGTAATAATTGAAAATGGTTCGGTCAGGATCGAAACATACGCTCTTTACGATCCCGGTTCATCTTCAACTTTGATATCAGAGAAGATAAGCAAACAGCTCAATGTTAAAGGGCAGATTAAACCACTTTCCATATCCTGGACAAACGGTAGTACCCAGGATGAAAATCAAAATCTAGAGATTGAGATGAAGATAAAGGGAACTAGTGGAAACAGTTTTTCTTAAAAGGGTAAGGACAGTTAACCAATTGTCATTACCGAAACAAACTGTAGACTTTGGTAAATTGAAACAAAAGTACCCATATTTGCGAGATGCAGAAGTTTCGAGCTATAGAAATGCAGTTCCTACAATTTTGTTAGGGTTTACCACATGCATACTTGATGAATGGTCTAGAATCTTGCAGTGGAAGATTTAATGAGCCCATTGCTATGCGAACAAGATTAGGTTGGGTAGTATATGGTTGCGAAAGCTCAAAATCTCATTCAACAACACAACATTTGTTTTAGCCATTGAAACAAAATCTGAAGAAAATCGCTTAATGAAATTGTCAAAGGTTATTTTTCAACTGAGCAATTTGGTGTTATGGCTCCTGAAAAACCTTTGTTATCGAAACATATAGTAAGAGCTAACGATATCATGCATAAAACTTTGAAATACAATAATGGTAGTTATGAAATTGGTTTATTATGGAAGGATCATGAGGTTCAGTTTCCTGATAGTTATCAATCTGCATTAGGAAGATTGAAAATTCAGGAAAAGAAAATGGCAAGTAATCCAGACATTAAAACCTGGTATACAAATAAAATTGAGGAATATGTAGATAAGGGTTATGCTCGCAAGCTCGATCCGAATGACATTAACCCTTTTGTTACCGACAGGGTACCCGGGTACCTTTTTCGTTTTCAAGTGAATTTTTTTTAGGGTTCTGAACATCGCAGGAAATTGAAACTCCGTGACATCTTCAAACTCGGCAAAATTAAGGTTTGGGTGGTACGAAAATGAAAATCCAGTAAGGGGGGCTTGGGGAGGGGCTTCTGAATATTTTTACCCCGTAACGTACCGACAGGGTACCCGGGTACCCACGTTTTGGTATGACCATAACTTCGTCAGTTTTCAACCGATTTTAACGATTCCGTTTGCTATGGATTAAGAAATTCATCCTCTATCCGATCCATGTTACATAGGACCGATCCGGATTACCTGGTTACCGGAGTTCCGGATTTGCTAGACCATGTCTCAAAAATGGAGAAGTTGATCTTATAGAATCCAAATGATGATTTCTTGGACCCTGAGCTACCAGTTTCGCAGAAAATTCGAGGATTATGACTTCCCAACGTATTAGGACCACGTGATCATATGGACTCGGAACGGACATCCCGGAATAGGTTCCCGTGGGCCCTATAGTGGCCGCAAATTCATTCCTGGCAATATGGGTATCAAAATTCTTGAAATTGTTTTGGGAACATGTTATTCATATAGTTGAAACCATAGGATGGATATGAACCGGAACGGTCATTCTGGAACAGGTTCCCGGAGGGCCCGTAGTGGCCAAAAACTCATTTTGAATAAACCCTAGCAATATGGGTATCAAACTTCTTGGAATTGTTCCGCAAACATAATTTCCATGTAGTTGAGACCATAGGATGGATATGAACCGGAACGGTCATTCTGGAACAGGTTCCCGGAGGGCCCGTAGTGGCCAAAAACTCATTTAGAATAAACCCTAGCAATATGGGTATCAAAATTCTTGGAATTGTTCTGGAAACATGTTTTCCATGTAGTTGAGACCATAGGATGGATATGAACCGGAACGGTCATTCTGGAACAGGTTCCCGGAGGGCCCGTAGTGGCCACAAACTCATTTAGAATAAACCCTGGCAATATGGGTATCAAAATTATTGAAATTGTTCCGGAAACATGTTTTCCATGTAGTTGAGACCATAGGATGGATATGAACCGGAACGGTCATTCTGGAACAGGTTCCCGGAGGGCCCGTAGTGGCCAAAAACTCATTTAGAATAAACCCCGGGCAATATGGGTATCAAAATTCTTGGAATTGTTCCGCAAACATAATTTCCATGTAGTTCAGACCATAGGATGGATATGAACCGGAACGGTCATTCTGGAACAGGTTCCCGGAGGGCCCGTAATGGCCAAAAACTCATTTAGAATAAACCCTAGCAATATGGGTATCAAAATTCTTGGAATTGTTCTGGAAACATGTTTTCCATGTACTTGAGACCATAGATTGGATATGACCCGGAACGGTCATTCTGGAACAGGTTCCCGGAGGTGAGGGCCTAAAGTGATCATTAATTCATTTGGTAGAATCCCTGGCAATATGGGTATAAATATTCTTGGAATTGTTCCGGAAACATGTTTTCCATGTAGTTGAGACCATAGGATGGATATCAACCGGAATGGTCATTTTGGAACACGTCCCCGGAGGGCCTACAATGACCATAAATTCATTTGGGAGAATCCCTGGCAATATGTGTATCAAAATTCTTGGAATTGTTCCGGAAACACGTTTCCATGAATTTGAGACCATAGGATGGATATCAACCGGAACGGTCATTCTGGAACAGGTTCCCGGAAGGCCAGTAGGGGCCAAAAACTCATTTAGAATAAACCCAGGCAATATGGGTATCAAAATTCTTGGAATTTTTCCTGAAACATATTATTCATAAAGTTGAAACCATAGGATGGATATCAATCAGAACAGTCATGCTAGAACAAGTTCCCGAAAGGCCTTTAGTGGCCACAAACTCATTTAGAAGACACCCTGGCATTAAAGTTCTTGAAATATTTTCGGAAACATGTTTTTCCAAGAAGATGGGACTGATGTTGGGTCATCAGGCTGAATGGCTGTTAGGCCGAATGGTTATTGGGTCGAATGAGAAGTGAGGAGTGAATAGTGAGAAGTGAGCAGTGAGAAATTGAAAGTAAAAAGTGAAAAGTGAAATGAGAGAAATGAGAAGAGAGAAGTGAAAAGTTACACAGTGTTGACCCGATTTTGTCACTCCTCGATTTTATCTACCTCCGACTTTATCACATTTTCGACCCGATTTCATCACGTTCCGCTTTTGTCACGTTTTTGCATCCATAACATTTTTTGAAAATTTCAGTCGTTCTTTTTATTTTTGTAAATTATTCAGCAAACACCAATGATACTTACAGCGTCTGTGGTTCATTATAAATCATTTCTGAGTACCTGTCAAGAATTTTTAAGTCTTTTTGACAAGAAATAACGGGAAAAGAAGATAGCAAGTGTTTCTTCTAAATGAGGGTCCCCTCGGAAACCTGTGTGAGAATGACCGGTCCATTGTCAAACTATCTTATGGCCTAATAACCCAAAAGATCATGCTTCCGAGACAATTTCATGAATTTTGATACCCACATTGCCTGGGCTTCTTCAAAATGAGTTTGTGGCCCTCTTTAGGCCCCACGGGAACCTGTTCCTGGATGACCGGTCCGTTGTCAAACCATCCAATGGTCCAATTACTTATCAGATCATGCTTCCGAAACAATTTCATGAATTTTGATACCCATATTGCCAGGGTTTCTTCAGAATGAGTTTGTGGCCACTTTAGGCCCCATGAGAACCTGTTCCAGGATGACCGGCCCGTTTTCAAACCATCCTATGGTCCAATTACTTATCGGATCATGCTTCCGATACAATTTCATGAATTTTGATACCCATATTGCCAGGGTTTCTTCAGAATAAGTTTGTGGCCACTTTAGGCCCCACGGGAACCTGTTCCAGGATGACCGGTCCGTTGTCAAACCATCCAATGATTCAATTACTTATCAGATCATGCTTCCGATACAATTTCATGAATTTTGATACCCATATTGCCAGGGTTTCTTCAGAATAAGTTTGTGGCCACTTTTAGGCCCGACGGGAACCTGTTTCCGGAATAACCGTTCCGGGATTAATTCATAAAATGGTCCTGTAACGTAGTTAAGTTATATTCATTAAATTTCTAACGAAGTTGATTAGTCATAACGCAAGAAATCTTCATTTGGTTGAATATATATCTTCAATTCACACATACTTTGGGACTTGGCCCAGTTAATCCGGAATTCCGGTTACCAGGTAATCCGAATCGGTTCTCTGTAACATGTATCGAATAGCGGGTAAGTTCCTGCATCCGTAGCAACCAAAATCGTCGAAATCGGTGAAAAACTGACAATGTTATGATCATTTTAAGTCCGTGGGTACCCGGGTACCCTGTCGGTAACGTAAGGGTGTTTTTTTTGTCGGTAACAAAAGGATTAAATATGCTGATAAAAAGACTTATTATTTACCATACTTTTTAGTAATTAATCAGCATAAAATGCCAAGATTGGTTTTTGATGCCAAGGCAGAAATTCATGGAGAGTCATTGAATTCAAAACTCCTAACTGGGCCTGATGCTACAGCATCATTGTTTGGTGTTCTCATTAGATTTAGAGAACACGGTGTCGCGGTAGTGGGTGATATTAAGGAGATGTTTCACCAGGTTAAAATTAGAGAAGCTGATCAGAAGGCTCAATGTTTTTTATTCCGCGATGACCCGAACAAAAAGCCAGAGGTTTATGTCATGCAAGTTATGACATTTGGAGCTACGTGTTCTCCCGCATGTGCTCAATTTGTAAAAAACACAAATGCCGCAAAGTTTTCAAAGAATTATCCAGATGCAGTTAACATCATTACGGAGAATCATTATGTTGATGATTGTCTTGCAAGTTTCCGAACGCCACAGGAAGCTATTAAGGTAATGAATGAGGTAATCAAAATTCATGATCACGCAAATTTCGAAATTCGAAAGTTTGTATCAAATTCAGATGAGGTTTTGAAAGGTTTACCTATAGATAGAATTGATAGTTCAAAACTTATACCATTGGATATGGACGAACCATCATATCAAAAGGTTTTGGGAATTTTGTGGAATACTGAAAACGATCAATTGGTGTATAAAGTTGATTATCCTTCATCTTCAGATACATTGACGAAACGTAAGCTGTTGTCAATTGTTGCGAGAATGTATGACCCACTTGGTTTAATTTCAAATGTCACCATAGAGAGTAGAATTATATTGCAAGATCTATGGAGAAGTGAAATTGGTTGGGATGATGAAGTACCTGAAAACATTAAGAATCGTTTAGATGCATGGTCTATTAGAGTTAAAGGTTTGGATTCACTTAAGTTTCAAAGGTGTTACTCCAAAGCTTTAGAGGTTACAAAAGCGAGGTGCACGTCTTTGTAGATGCATCAGATAAGGCATTTGCTGCCGTAGTATATTTGAGAACTTTATCAGGAGATGATATTGATGTAAGCATAGTCGCTGCTAAGGCTAGGGTGGCTCCTATGAGGGTGATGACCATTCCGAAATTAGAACTACAGGCAGCATTATTAGGTACACGTCTGGCTAATACTATCGCAAAAGAAATTAGATTAGAAATACATGAAACCGTGTATTGGTCGGATAATAGTACTGTCTTATCATGGATTAAATCGGATCCACGGAATTATAAACAATTCGTTGCTTTTCGAGTTAGTGAAATTCATGATAGTACTACCTTAAACCAATGGAGGTGGATTGATAGTGAAAGCAATCCAGCAGATGAAGCTACTAAGGTGATTAAAAGAAAATCCATTTGGTTAGATGGACCAAGTTTTCTAAAACAGCCCGAAGAAACTTGGCCCAAAATGAATGGTTCATTGAGAACAAATGAAGAATTAAGACATGTTAATCTCATAAAGAGTGCAGAAATATTTGATTTTGAAGGCATTTAAATTAATTGGTGTTCAAACTGGTTACGTTTAAAAAGGTCAGTTTGTATGGCCAAGAAATTCATCGATAGGTTACGCACAATAAGGCGTAAATTACCCTTTGATTTATATTTATCTAAAGGTGATTTTGACTGGGCAGAAACAATTCTTATCAAAAAGGCTCAAAGTGAAGTGTTCTCAGACGAAATTTCATGCTTAACGCTTTCTGGGAAAATTGATGAGCATAGTCATATCAGGAATTTAAACCCAGATCTAGATGACGAAGGTATATTGCGATCAAATGGAAGACTAACAAACGTTAAGTGCTTGTCTGCCCTAGCAAAAAGACATATTATATTGCCTCAAAAGCATCATGTGACGAAGCTAATTCTACAACACTATCATGAACGTTTTCATCATCAGAAATTCGAAGCGGTAATTGCAGCTACTCGCCAAAAATTCTGGGTTGTAAATATCAGAGTTGCCTTAAAGAAAGTGAAAAATCAATGTCAGGTTTGCAAAAATGCAAGAGCCAGACCAATCCCTCCATTGATGGCTCCTCTTCCTGAGTTCAGAACAACACCGAATATGAAAGTATTTACGTTCACTGGCGTTGATTACTTTGGTCCGATAACAATTTCAATAGGAAGAAGGACGGAGAAACGATGGGGAGCGCTTTTTACGTGTTTGGTAACGCGAGCTATCCATTTAGAAGTAGCCTTCGACGCAAGTACTGATTCTTTCTTTCTTTGTCTAATGAATTTACAACACTTACGCGGAAGAGTTGCTGAATTATATAGTGACAACGGTACAAATTTTATTGGTGCTAATAACGAGTTTAAGAAAATAAAACAAAGGTTGGCGACTAAAGGAATCGATTGGCATTTTAATCCTCCTTTGTCACCACATTTTGGCGGAGCTTAGGAAGTAATGGCTAGAGAAACGAAAAGTTTGATGAAATTCTTTCAGGGTACATATCGTGAACATACGCTTAGAGCCACGTTCAATGAGATTGCATTTATCATTAACTGCAGACCATTAACACACATTGCTTTAGATTCTGAGGAGGAAGATCCATTAACTCCGAATCATTTTATTTTAGGATGTTCAGGTGAGGCCGAATTATCTTTGAACGATGTTAGTCAAGCTGAAGCTTTGAAGCAACGGTGGAAAAGGGCGCAAATCTTGACATCTCACTTTTGGCAACGTTGGATTAAGGAATATTTACCAACCCAAGTTAAAAGAACAAAGTGGCAAGAACTTCAGAAACCCATTGAAGTCGGTGACGTTGTAGTAATGGCGGATGAAAATCGAAAAGGTTTCCATGAAAAGGGGATTATAACTGAGGTGAGACCGGGAAAAGATGGTCAAGTAAGATCAGCAGTTGTGAAAACTAATAAAGGGCATTTTATTAGACCTACTGTTAATATGGCGATTTTAGATGTTAAAAAGAGCACCAGCGAAATTCAAGAGGAGCGCAAGAATATTGCGACCAATAATTTAAGTAAAAAGAATGATGAGAAGGTTTCACGGCTTGGCACGTTTATGTCCGTATTATTGATTATGTTACACGTTAATACGGTGAATGGATTACAAATTAATCCTATTGACGAGGATGGAATAATATTTGATCATTTCGGAAGTTGCTTGATAAAACGAGGCATTTGGAGAACACAGATTACCAGTAATGTTGTTCCATCAGATGATATTCTTCAAATAAATCATATGCATAGAAATTTAAATGAAGCCTTGAAGTTTATTGGTAACAAAACAAATGATAAATCAATGGAAAGCCTAATTTTATCAATTGAGCAGCAATGCGATAATGTTCTTCAAGGGGTTAAGATCTCGCACAGGGAAAGGAGAAGTGGTGGAATTCTTGGTTTCTTGAAAGATTTATTATTTGGTGGTAATGACATGGAAGAGGAGTTACAAAGTGTCCGAGTACATGAAGAACAAAAGCTTCATGAATTATCTGAAATTACTAAAGCGATTGATGTCAAAGCAGAAAAGATGGGTAACGAATTCAACAATCGGATTTATAACATAAAGAAGGGTATGGTCGAACTACAACAACAAAATACTCCGCAACGTGTTGAAATGTTCAAGACCAAGGTACTTGAAACAGCTATGTTAGCAACACAAGTTCTACAAGCTATCTCTAATAAGTACAAAAATTTAAGATCACATCCATTGACCGGAGAAGAACTCAATAAGACTTTGAAGGGAATACAAGAGAAGATGCCAAATGGTTATTCTGTCTTATCTGATCCACAAGCTATTAAATTCGAAACAAAAATGGAGAATGGAACGATGATTATTTTCATGGACTCAATTATCGTGAATAGAGACAATTTTGAGCTTTTTAATGTGATTCCGGTACCCAATATAGATAATGGAACCATGATTGAGATAAAAGAATCAGTAATTGCTATCAATCATTTGGAAGAATTCTTTTATCCTAAGGAGAATATGAAGAGCTTTAATAAATCTCATTTTATGATTGACCAACCAGTAATAATGAGAAAGGCTGATTGTGTAGCTGCTGCAATCCTTCATAAAGGCTGCCTTACACCTCGGGAAAATTTTCCGCCGGAATTTGATCACCGTGTATTTTAAAGGGGGCCGGGATTTTGATTTTCCGTGCCCAAATTCCGAAAACATCGCATATGCAAAAATACATGGGGAAAAAATCCGCGGACCAAATTCCCGAGGTGTGAGGCTACCTTAAGAAACTTAAAATTAAATGCCCATCAAAACGATTTGATAAATTGGATACACGGTTGTTTTCTTTGAATGAGCAGAATGTTATTTTGTATTATACTAGCAATGCGAAAGATATAATTATTCATTGTGATAATGTTATCATCTCCCCTCCATATAAGATTGCGAAAGTAACTTTGAAACCGGATTGCTTCATTAGAACAAAACAGTTAGTTTATTATGCAAGAATAATTGGCGAGACAAAAGGAGCACATACATTTTTTAAACCAACGATTCAATTACCTTATGAAATAGATTATTCATTTGATAACACAACAAACGGAACAATGCTAGTAGAGAAGCTTAAAAATCCGTATGAAAAGGAAGTTATGGTGTTTACGGATATTCCAATTAAGACAGAAACAGCTCATATTGCCATGATAGGATCAGGATCAATAGTAATAATTATTATTACTGTCGGAATTATACTTTTTATATGTATAAAATAAAAGACGAAATGAAAATCAAGTTGAATCAGGAATAGAGGTTCCAACAATCGCAAACACTCCGAGACGTAGACATCCGAGAGTTTTAGACCAAGGAGTTTGATTTGGTAATCCAACGCGGTTGAATTACGGAAGGCGGCATGTTGATGTCTGAGCAATAAAGTTTAGCATAAAGATAAGAAAATGTACGTTTATGATAGGGTCGGAATGCGAATATGGTTTGGTGCGTCACCGAAAGACAATAAATAAACAAAGCCAAGAGACGACGAAAGAAATGATAAACTACCCGTGATGACGGCGTGGCGGGAAGATCGGCGTCAGGTCAGGTAAAGACGTTAGGATCAGGTAAAACTTAGACATAAGAAAATCCATAATTGTAAGTAGAAATAGGAAATAAAATTATTACCATCTCAGCATCGTTAGAGTAGAGTTCATTCTTCATTTGTCAGAAAAGAAAGACCGTCTCTCATTGATTTTGCGAAATCGGTGTCATCGTGAGAAGAGTAGGTTTCTTGGTTAAAGAAACAGATGGTTAGTTTATTCCCCATAAGCATACAAACTCTATTCCTTAGTAAAAACAATCAACAAAAGGCGTAGTCCTACGTCAGTATAGGTACTTTAGCTTTTCTTTTAAGTGAAACTGACGAGCGAATAAGACAAATCGAAAACCATCGAGCGTTCTTGAAAAAACAAAGTTTAAGAAGTGAGAATGTACGAGAACAATTAAATGTGGAATTGTGAGTCGCAGAAATAGACCTTATTTGTAAAATTATGCAAAATAATCGACTGAGGTTATGTTTTTTTTGCCTAAAACTACCGAAATATTCATTTGATTCTCCTCGCGTTATCAAAATGAATCAAAGTAGCCTTTGTACCACTTTTGATTACTTATTGAACCATCGAGATAGACAGTTTTAAAAGAGCTCCTAATCCAGAATCTCGTCCGGAATGCTTAAATATTTTCACTTATCTACTTTTGAATTTTCACCCTACTTATTGCACTTCATAATAATTCATCTTTGCTTCTAGATGCAAAGTCCCAAATTTCACCTAAACAATATCCGACGGCGACGAGGTGAGTGTTGCTGCTCTCGTCTGGATTTCACTTAGAAGAAAAGCTAAAGTACCTATACTGACGTAGGACTACGCCTTTTGTTGATTGTTTTTACTAAGGAATAGAGTTTGTATGCTTATGGGGAATAAACTAACCAAATGTTTCTTTAACCAAGAAACCTACTCTTCTCACGATGACACCGATTTCGCAAAAATCAATGAGAGACGGTCTTTCTTTTCTGACAAATGAAGAATGAACTCTACTCTAACGATGCTGAGATGGTAATAATTTTATTTCCTATTTCTACTTACACTACATTCGTTTACCTCTACGCACGAAGATGGCTGAAATTATAGCGATACTCATTTGAGATTCTACGGTAAAAGGCAACAACAAAATATTAACTTACTCATTTATAGAACTACTTATAAGAAGCAGTTTAAACTTTTTAAAATAAATCAAAATAATCACGCAAGAATTGTGATCTGGACTGCCTTTTTTAATAGCTAACGGCCGCAACTTATAGTTTGTTTTAAAAATAATCAAAAACGTATTTGATACAAACCTTCGTTTTGGTTGAATCAACCTAACAAAATGGTTCGTTAATACATACAGACATACTCGGCGAACAACCTTATTTATAGTTGATACAAACATTACTTTAGGTCGAAACAATACAAAATATTAGTTTGGAACAACTATATGTAATGTTGTTGTAAAGCAAAACAACTAGGTAGGAACAACCAACAAAAACGTTTAGCTTCAAACAAATTTGTTAGGTTGAAACAACAAATTTAAATATAGAAACAACTAAATTTATAGTTTGATAAACAACCAACAATTTGGTTGTTTCAAACTAAACAGTTTCTCCTCCGTGTAACCAGTGAGACCGGCAGTGAGACTGACGAAATGGCAACGTATGAAAATGCTTGAAATCGTGAAAATAATACTGGCAGCACTTAAACTTTTGCTTGCTTCTTACACGGAAGAAAAAAAGTACCCAAAATCGAGTATTTTTAAACTTACTTCTGAGTTATTTTTCTCTTCTCTTTCATCCACTCTTTCTTTTGTTGTCAAAACAAAAGAGCCAAACAATCCAACGACGCCAGTTCAATACGGGAAGCCAATTTTGAGTTTTATTACCTGAGGTCGAAATTGAGTGAATTAAACTTAAATTTGGGTCAATAAATTTTCCGTTGGGTACTTTTTTAACATGGGAGTAAAGGCAAACTACTTCGACCCTACTTACTCAATTTTGGCTTCCCGTACGGATGTTCGAGGTTGGGTGAATTAAACTCACTATTGGGTAGTTTATTTCTTCCGTGTAAGCAGACCCCACACGACGGAAAAAATTTGACAAACTGTTGAATATTGAAGAAAAAGATTGATGGTGTGAGTGCGAACCCAAAATATTGAAGTAAATATTGAGGGAAATCAGAAAAGTTTGATATTCTTTTCAATATTTCCCCTCATCTCCCCCCGCAGTTTGCCCACAGGAGTGGATGAGGGTTGAGTGTGTGCGTGTTTTGTGCGTTATACCGCTATTTAATTCGTATTAGTTCAAGAAAAAAATGAGTTTTTCTTCAGCTACGGCCATGCCGGCTAATCAGTGAAAATATTGAAGAAAAGTTTGATGAAAAGTTTGACGAAAAAAGTATTGTCAATATATGCCTCGTGTGGGGTCTGCTTTGAATATTAAATCTCAGTTATTAACTAAAATCAAGCTCTATCTGGTAAAAGGGCTAATGTCGCAAGAGAGAATTCTCTTCGTCGACTTTCCCTCATTTGAATAAAAGTGACAAACAGAGGATTTCTTTGCAGTTTATTACCTCAGAAGGCAAGTTTGCATTGTTTTCTATCGTTCTGAGGTGATAAACCACAAAAAAAAAAACAGCTGCTTGTCACTTTTATTTAAAAGAGGGGAAGTCTTCGAAGAGAATCCTCTTTTGCGACATTCGCCCTTATTCCAGATAGAGCTTGAAATATCTTTTGAATCCTTCGTTTCCGTCGTTTCCGTGTATATGGTGAAAAGGCTTTTTGTGACACCGACAGATCCGGAAACAACTCCTTTGCCCCTACTTTTTTGGCTACACATGGAGCAAATTACATGCGCGCTGATCAGGCATGTGCGCATTTAACAATTCAAAAACAGATCGCGAAATATTTTAAAATTTTTTGAAGAACATTATTTTGAATTTGCTTAAATTTACTTTTTTTTGTCAACGGTTACGTGAAAGTTTGCTTGAGGACAAAATAGTGAAATTACTGTTAAAAGACTTGGATATTCAATATAAAATCGCTTGTTGCTATAGTTTTCACTGCGCATTCAGAAATATAAAAAATGGCTAAGGACGTGCTACAAAAACTTTTGCGTTCCAAAAATAAACTACGAAAATCCGATTTGCTTTCCGATCAGGAATATCTTGAGCTATCGTAAGTAAATATACGTTCATGGCGTAAAATTTTTAATGATTTGAAATATTAATTACGGGAAACCGCTATTTATAGCTATAATAGAAATAAAAACAAAATCATTTAAATGTGATAGTATTTAGATTTACCTACCTGGTTCTCAATTTGAATTCTAGTTTTATTAAACGTAATTGCACTTCTGTCCGCTCCGCATAACAGTCCCATGCCATTTTCCTCAAGTTTTTAACGATAACCAGCTAGTATATACAATATTTTTTATCGGGTCAAGGAAGCAACTGTCTTAAAATATAATTACATTTAGATGGACTGATAGTTTAACAGAATTACGAGGAAAGCAGAGTAGCAAAGTACAAAAGTACAGAGTAAAAAAAAAACTAGAGAAAACTGCAAATATGTAGCTCTTTTTCACACATTTATGACACACAACATCATCTCATTGGATTTACTTTAAACAAATTTTATTCGACTTGTTGACTTGATTAACCCTTGTGTTCCGGAGGTACTGCCAAAACATCGTTATTTATCTCATGATAAAAATTTCAAAATCGGATTTGTTTTAAAACTGGTTTATTTTATTTATTCATCAACAGGCTATTTAAGCCCCAATGATGTTTCTACTAAATCTATTACATCAATAGCTAATTAGTATACTTTACAACATATTTTATGACGATTCTTTACGAACAACTTAATTTTTATCTGCTGGCATGAGTTACATCACACAAAAACATTCTAACTCCTAAATTCACAATAAATTCTGAATCATAAAATTACAACGAAGACAAATAAGAATTGATGAGAATAATCTGCCTTTCTTAAAAGTGTTATTTTGACCTTTGTAACATTATCATTTTTAATGCACGAGAAAGATACCATCATCGCTAGGTGAATTAATTGGGACTTTCAATTTTAGGACTATGTCCTTTGACGAATATTACAGAAGCAATTTTAACTCCGGGCAATTGCTGACAATTACAACATCAGAAGCAAATCACTTGGAAAGGTTTCACGAAGAGCTGGAAAGTATGTTAAAATAATATATTTGACCGGGATCGTATTGTTAATCATTTTGTTTTTTTTTTTTCAGAAAAAGTTGAGCGCACACAAAAGCGGATTCGTGACAAACGGGTTAAGAAAAAGACTCCTACAGATAAACATCCCGTTCCTGGTCCTATCGTTTCACACCCAAAAAATGCCGAAGTGGATACAACGCAACAAGATGCTCTTCAAGATTCCAGCACCATTCGTCATTTGGTAGACGATATTGAGAAGAGGATGGTGGAAGAACCGATACAAGATGCTGAACAACACCCTGCACCAGAACAGCAAGCGGTCGTGGAAATACGTCCTCCGACTGAGGATGACCTTGAACCAGCTCTACGGAATTTAAATGAGTCATTCAGCATGATAGATTTGCAGCAAAATTTTCCCCCGAAAGAGATGCTGATACAGGAATCCGACTTACCGTTGCATGACACAATCGACGATGAGATAGATCTTGGGCCTCCGGGAGATGCTGCAGCGTTTTTCGGAGCCGACCATCCCATGCCGCTGAGCGACCGTTCGGTTTACAATCAGCTGTTGCAGGAATTTCCAACTCTTGGTCGACCGAAGAGGGCAGGAAGATTCGAAGAGCTGGAAGTGGCACTTGCACCACCTCTGATAACGGATCTCAGAACGTCGACGCCCATTGGTTCTAATCCGGTCATGCGTCGATTCTACAAAACTGATCTCAGTGCAATCAAAGGACCAAGTACGATTGGTGATAATCGTAAGAGCGAAGAACAAGCAGAACAGGTATGTAACATACATCACATGGAATGTCTTTAGGGTATAGGATGAGGCACGATGGGTCACATGAGGAAAACTCTCTGCCTTAGAATATAGACATAAAAAAAAGGGATGGCGTTGATTCACGGTGGCTATGGGGAAATATTATTTTTCAAAAATCAGTATCTCTGAAACACCCACCACGCGAAAGTATATGCTCTCCTCTTTCATATGGTGGGTAAACTAAAATGTTCTATCGGGGGATCTAGAACAATTTTTATTTTTTTTCACTATTTTTGGTGCAAAATCCATAGAAATCTCAAATGATAGCCGATTTAACCCCCCCAAAAATGTATGGAAAAATGACCCCCGATAGAACATTTTAAAAATGCACCTACGTGACAGAGAAAACCCTATACTTTCTGTAGTGTGTGTTTCAGAGATACTGATTTTTTGAAAATAAGCCTCTTCGGACAAATGCACCGTGTGATTCAGTGGCAGTAATATCGAAAGTTCATCACTATAAAACCACAAATCAGTGCAAGCTAAGGGCAATAGATAATCTTGTTACTTTCTTCTTCATTTATTATCATTACTTCCCTCTAAAACGCCCCCATTTTCGATAAAATTGTGTTTGTGTTGTGTGTTGATTTTCAACTACCGTGAGCGTGGGCTCCTAATTCCCCACAATGTCATCAAAAAGTTGGGCATTTATTGTTGTCATTTTCATTCATTTATTTAGTTTACATCTAAATAGATAACACTGAATCAACAATTTGACGCCACAATACACGGTTCTAGGCCGCATCTCTCCATCCTCGAATACGCCCCACGCTCGCCAAGTCGTTTTGCACCTGGTCTGCCCATCTCGCCGGATCGGAAGCAAACACCATCTTTGCAGGGTTGCTGTCCGGCATTCTTGCAACATGTCCTGCCCATCGTACCCTTCCGGCTTTAGCTACGACCACCTCGTAGCACTACTTCCCAGGCGGGCCCTGTCGCGCTCGGTTCCGCCCACAAGCATGTACTTTGTCTTTGACGCATTCACCACCAGTCCAACTTTTATTGCTTCACGTTTCAGGCGGGTGTACAGTTCTGCCACCTTTGCAAATGTTCGGCCGACAATGTCCATGTCATCCGCGAAGCAAATAAATTGACTGGATCTGTTGAAAATCGTACCCCGGCTGTTACACCCGGCTCTCCGCATGACACCTTCGAGCGCAATGTTGAACAACAGGCACGAAAGTCCATCACCTTGTCTTAGTCCCCGGCGCGATTCGAACAAACTGGAGTGTTCGCCCGAAATCTTCACACAGTTTTGCACACCATGCACCGTTGCTTTGATCAGTCTGGTAAGCTTCCCAGGGAAGCTGTTCTCGTCCATAATTTTCCATAGCTCTACGCGGTCTATACTGTCGTATGCCGCCTTGAAATCAACGAACAGATGGTGCGTTGGGACCTGGTATTCACGGCATTTTTGAAGGATTTGTTGTACAGTAAAGATCTGGCCCGTTGTCGAGCGGCCGTCAACGAAGCCGGCTTGATAACTTCCCACGAATTCGTTCACTAATGGTGACAGACGACGGAAGATGATCTGGGATATCACTTTGTAGGCGGCATTAAGGATGGTGATCGCTCGAAAGATCTCACACTCCAGTTTGTCGCCTTTCTTGTAGATGGGGCATATAACCCCTTCCTTCCACTCCTCCGGTAGCTGTTCGGTTTCCCAGATTCTGATTATCAGTTTGTGCAGGCAAGTGGCCAGCTTTTCCGGGGCCATCTTGATGAGCTCAGCTCCGATACCATCCTTACCAGCTGCTTTATTGGTCTTTAGCTGTTGAAAGGCATCCTTAACTTCCCTCAAGGTGGGGGCTGGGTGGCTTCCATCGTCCGCTGAACTGACGTAGTCATCTCCTCCGCTGCCTTGACTTTCACTGCCTGTACTCTCAGCGCTATTCAGATGTTCCTCGTAGTGCTGCTTCCACCTTTCGATCACCACACGTTCGTCCGTCAAGATTCTCCCATCCTTATCCCGGCACATTTCGGCTCGCGGCACGCAGCCTTTGCGGGATGCGTTGAGCTTCTGATAGAACTTGCGTGTATCTTGAGAACGGCACAGCTGTTCCATCTCCTCGCACTCCGCTTCTTCCAGGCGGCATTTCTTCTCCTGAAAAAGGCGGGTCTGCTGTCTCCGCTTCCGTCTATAACGTTCCACGTTCTGCCGGGTACCTTGCTGCAGCGCGACCGCCCGCGCTGCGTCCTTCTCCTCCAGAATCTGTCTGCACTCTTCGTCGAACCAATCGTTCCGTCGACTTCGACCCAATACCCGACGTTGTTCTCCGTTGCGTTGTTAATGGCTGCTTTGACTGTATTCCAGCAGTCCTCAAGAGGGGCAAGGAGCAAGGAGCAAACCCCCCCTTCCCTGTCAGCATACGATCATAGTTCCCACCGGGGTTGGTTACCCGATCTTCCCTAAGGTTGCTCGTATTCCGGCCAGCACCGCGGGGAGGTAGGGATAGGAGTTGCTGGGTAAGAGGCTAAGGACCGCGAGATGGGGTCTATTTTATTCCTTCAGGTACGCGAAGTACCAATGGTACGCTTTACCCAGCATTTGCCGTGCCTGTTTATTGTTGTCATTTGGAGATAATAATTCAATAAATTAGCGTTGATAACGAAAATATAAAAAAAATATGAAAAATGTCAAAAAAATGGTTTCCATTAGCAGCAGTACTAAAACGCTGTTTTAGTTTTCTCAATTTTCAGCAAAAAAAAAAATGGATTCATTTTTTTAAAGATAAGTGTAAAAGCAGATTATTTGTAGCTTCGATATGATAAAAATCGGCTTTCAGAGAGATCTCTATCTTATAGAAAGCAATTTATGTTATGATTTATATTATGAATATGACACTAGATTTTCTTCCTGTTCCTAATTGTGCGCGCGAAATCGATACTAGGTACAATAAGCCCGGCTTGTCAACCGACATTGGACGTAGCAAATGTTTAGGCAAGGAAACATGTTCCAAAATGCTGGAATAAAAAAGAATAGCAAAAAATGCGAAGATAGATTATCCCGAATGAGACAAAAGACATCTGCTACTTGACCACAGCCACTGCCCAAATGGTCCCGCTCCCTATATCACGTGGCTAGCACGAATTCAATAATTTTCCCTGGAAAATCGCCATAATTTCCCACTCGAAAATTTCCTAGGTCGGACTGGGATTCCGACATTTGAGAAAATAGCACTTAGGGTAAGATGGGTCAGACCGTTTTTGAGTAATAATTTGGTTCTACTTTATTCCTACCCGTTATGCTGGGTAGACACCTTTACGTGGTGTGTTACGGGGTAAGATCTACCACGGTTACATTGTCAGCTACAGGCAAATCCTGACCCAACGAATACCTTCCTCATTATCCAACTCCGTGGTACTTATGAGCAGTGTTGTAAAATGTCATTTGCATTCGTTTGTATAATTTTTCCAGAACTTGTTCAGAAGTTGGCTATCGGCTCCTGAGGTATGTCGAACTTATAGCCCTTAAATGTGCCTACAACATTGTCTAATAAGACATTGCTGTAAATATGTAATCTGGGGCGTGTGAGGCAAAATGTCATTCAAATGACATTATGTCAAATGACACGTGACATTTTGGAGAGTTTTCACTCTCCAGCCTCAGATGTTATATTTAGAGCAATGTACCCTTGGACAAAAATATAGCCCTACTCAAGCGTTATGAGTACATCCAAAAATATGAAGTAAATTTGGCTTCTGAAAAAAGTTATGAACAAATTAGTCAAATGACATGCAGATGACATTTTACAAGCCTGCTTATGAGGGTGTCGCTAAGTCGGTGGCCTCTCGTTAAGTCAGTACCACATCAACACTTCTTTCCTCTCCCTAGTTACGGTGAAGATGGGCGTGGCCAGGAGTAGTAATCCTCATGCTTTTGTTATTTTTGTTTAAGACGAATCAAGGACCACTCCCCTTCTTGATTTCTGATCGCATTCTAGATAAGGATCTCAAAAGTAAAACATGAGTATCACTAGTGTCCAATCTACGAATTACACCGTAACAATGCAAAAAAAATGCAAATGCAAATGCAAAAATACTTTATTGTCAGATGTTAAAATTTCATTTTGGTAGAGTTTGGCAAGGTGAAATATTTTTCAGCATTGTTTCTTGAGTTGATTTGAATTGTATTTTCTTAAAAGTGATATACAATTAAACGGCAATGTTTGCGTCGTTATCGATCTCAACAGCATCAATGATGGCCGTCGGCGGTGGTTGCTGCAGGCAATTTATTCGCAACGGTAGCGTCTATCCAGTAATTTTCCGCGAGCGATAATGGCCGCCAGCTTGTCTGCGGGTTAGTCTCTGATTTGAGGTTTGTGGATCAATGTGGTATATAAGAAGGCTTGAATTCACTTCATCAGCACGTTCTGATATGCCACATTGGTCAGAATGCTCGGAGCGGTGGGTGCAGTTGGCCTCCACAAACGACAAATCAGAGACTAAACCGCCGGCAAGTTGGCGGCCATTGCCGCTCTTTAATAACTAAACGCCAACTAAAATATATTTTGTTCTTCTCTAAATCTCCATTTGAAACAAAAAAGAGTTGGTTTTAGGCGAAATTTCTTTAAAGTGAAATAAAATTAAATGGCTATAATTTCCTCGTTAGCGATTCCAACGGTATCAATGATCGGTCGTCATTTAGCTTCTTCTTCTTCAATGTCTCTACATACCAACTGGTCTGCTTTTCAACTTAGTATCCTATTAGCATTTCCTCAGTTATTATTTGAAAGCTTTTCTATGTCCGCCATTGCATGAGACTGTATCTAGTGTTATAAGTACAATGGATACACTATGCCTAGGGTGTCGAGAAGGTAAACAACCCGAAAACATCCTAGTGCGGAGCGAGAATCGAAGTCGCCATCTCCAGATTGGCAATCCTACGTTTTCGCTCGCAAGGCTACTGGAGAACCCCATATAGGATGTGAAATTTTCTCTTCAGATTCGGAAACTCGTTTGGTTGCTGTCAGTAATTGTAAAGGCTCATCAAGACGCATATATCGCTTCCTTTCATGATCCCCATTTTGATCGGAACATAGTTGATTTTAGACAAATTTTCTTCAAATTGAAAGTGGCAATTATGGCGTCGGTAGCAATTTCAGCAGCGTCAGAGCTGTCCGTCGGCGGTGTGGTTGCTGCGAAAAAATATTTGCCGCGCTATCGTCTGTAACCATTCAGCAGTATAAAGAGAAATCTTTTCGCAAATTCAAACACGGCAAATAAAACCCTTCTCTTTGTATAGTAATGAGTAATGGTCCTAATAAATGAAAATGACCGATTTTTGAAATGACGCGCCTTTGCAATTATTTACAGCGAGCAACGATTTCACTTGAGTGATGCTTTTACTGACGACGAGTTTTCTTTTTTGGCCGCCATTGTCGGATGAATTTTCACTTTGCTGGAAATTTTCGGTAAAACAAATTCTCTACTGTGTACAACGGTGGTCCTAACAAAAGACCGAATAATTTAATTATACCGTGTTATACCACAACCGCCGTCCGGTGATTCCTTGCTACGAACACCGGATGGTACACGCTCCGTGAAAATTCGACCGTAAATAACGCGCTGCTGTTGTTGCCACGACCGCTATACACACACACGACCACTACAGCCACACTCGCCGTGAAATTTCGATCGAAAATGGCGAGCGCACGCAAGACACGACTCTTTTTATGCAAAAGGAAAATGAAGCGGTGGGCCAAAAGTGCGTACCTAACAGCAATCTGATGTTCGTGCTGGGGATGCATGAACGGAATTGGAATTTTTACCAGGAGTTAAAGAACTTTAATAAAATTAGCGAAATGGTGGAAAGTTTGCAAAGTGATTGATATATAAATCTCAAAAATCCATTGAAAGATACAATTGTTATTAACGTTTGAAAACTTACATGATTTCGTGACGGTCCCCAATTTGAAAATTTTCATTTTGCACCTTGTATCCAAGGCTTTCCCTTAGACCAGCGGTTCTCAACCTTTTTCTTGAGAGGTACCCCTTGGAATTTTTGCATTAATTGAGGTACCCCCTCTCGAAATTAGGCTTCCAATTCTTTTGAAAGAATAATACCGAGCCCTTTGAAGAGAAGCTCTTTTAAGCTTTTGAATCCCTTTGAAGTAGACTCCCGCGCCTCTTCATTAGAGGCTTCTGAGCCTCTTGTAGAGAGGCTTCCGAGCTTCTTGAAGGCGGTTTTTGAGCCACTAAAAACGACGCTTCCAAGCCTCTTGAAAGAAGGCTTCCGAACCACTTGAAAGTAGACTTCTGAGCCTCTTCAGGGTGGCCAGTGAATCGGGAAAACGGGAAATGCGGGAAATATGCGGGAATTGGAAGTCCATGCGGGAAATGCGGGAAAAAGTCGGGAATTTCTTGAAATTACACAAAAAATCGGGAAAAAAGTCACCAGGTGTTCATTTCATTAAATCATGTATAATTATTGTAGTGTATAACATGAAAAACATTATTTACTATTTTAAATGCATATGTTTTTCAATGTAACGTTTAAAACTATTTGAGGAACTAATCGGCTTTGTCGAATGTAGGATATCTGTTCCCATATTAATAACAGCCCGTATATTAATCTCAACCGTCGATAAACCAAATAAAAAATCAATTTGGTAACAATTTCTCACATCGTATGTACACAATAATGAATAGACCACCTTCTCCAATGTTTGGAATATTATTTAAAATTCCGTTTGAGTAATGTTTTAGTTCACAAGACTCAAATTATTAAAAACAAAATTATAAAACACATTCATTTTCATTTTCCTACCTCTGAACTGTTGATTTGATGCACTGCTAGATTGCTACTAGCAGATTCATCTCATTTCACGCCGTTGTTTTCCACTCAACTTCAAGCTAAAATGAATGAATCCTTTAAAATACACTCCACAACACATAGAGCACATCACAATTTCACTATAAAAATAATCATACTTGAAAAACTAACGCGATTTCCTATAGTTTGATATAGGTTTATTTCGAACAACGTCTAAATTATTCTTGTCCGTATTCCAAACTATTTACATGGCTTGCAGCATCGGCAAGGGTTGCCGACCTAGATTTTTATTTCAAAAATGCTTGAATAAACTTTTACTGTGAAATTCAACTCTTATGTTTGTAAAACAAGGTATATCGAAGAGATAAGCTATGACAAACATACAATTAAACTGATAAGTTGGAAAACTACAACGAAAACTGGAATTTTGTAATTATATTTTAACTCAAATACAAAACAATGAAGAACTCGGCATCACTGCAATCATATCGTTACGTATACACACAAGTAATAGTGTGCGTATTTTATGTTGGAAACAGTATTATTGATATAGGTACAGGCATAGGATTAACTTTTTTTGAATGTTATTGAAATTAGGGATCCTATATGGGAATGTAGGATCCCTAATTGAAATAGGTGCATGGCAGTGATAATGTTTTTTAGCTAAATACTTCTAAATTGTGATAACAATTTCATTTTTGACGTTACCAAATTGTTATCAATTAAAAATGACGTGAGCCGATCATAATAATTCTCATGTTTCTTGATTATTGGGTGAGAAATAAATGCATTTCATATGCGCATTGGCTTATTGTTATTGATATAGGAACAGATACCCCATAATGAAAATGGTATTGAAATCAGAATTATCTAATGTTGAGTCTAGAGCCGTCGGCAATGACGATGGAAAGCAACATGTCACCTACGCTTCAGCAGGTTTCTGAGACCATAAATACAGTGGCGTTTCCCTAACCTCAATCTACCTGTGCACTAAGTTTAAATTTAAGGAATTGGTGTGCGGAAATGCCTAGAATAACTAGATTTTGATTAGTATAAACTACTCTAATAATTTTCTTTTCCATTTGGGCTGCCAAAATATCAAAATTTTCACTTTTTGGGTCAGTGCACAGGTAAAAAGTGAGGTTACGCGACGCCACTGCATAAATATCTCCAAGAGTCCGAGAAAAAGCTAATTAGCATTTCTTTGCAGCTTGTGGATTCCTGAAGATGCTTTATCGATATTCTCTTGAAAGCGACTCGAGTTTCGTCTGGAGACTTGTCGACATTGGTCGAGTATTTCCAATTATGTCCAATTCAAGGCACACTTCTCAACGATCTCTGGTCATTCGTCGTTACCATCTTAATTTTAACACATGGTAACGCTGTACAGAAAAAGTGCTTTAGATTAATGATTTAGATGTTTACATAACCAGCAAGAGGATGAATAGGTAGCAATAGTAGTAATAATCAAATCAATAATACATCAATGGTCAAAGTAAAATAAGTCTCAAAAACTGAAAATAGATTGAGGAAAAAAAAATAGAGATGTTGTTACCCATCTTGACGAATGAAGGTTATAATTATAATTATTTTTATTAAAGTGGTTTGCAGCAGAAGAGATGAGCCAGCCTAGGGCTGGAAGAAGATGGATGAAAAAATACTGGCAGACGCAAAAATGTTTATTCTCTCAACGGCTTCTTCACTTTATTTTAAGGTTTACTCTAGACCAACATTTGAAAAGAGCGTAACAGTCATATTTATTCTTCCCGGTTCCTCGTCTGCATATAGACAAAGAACTGGAAAGGATAAATTTTGGCTGTTACAAACTTTTCAAATGTTGATTTAGAACTATCGATTTTTAAAATACATTGTTAGAGGTCTTAAAAATTGAGCTTAAATTGAATTGACTGAGACAATAAAACTAAATAAATTTATGTCAGGAAACGAAAATTAAAAGCACTTTTTGAATAAAATATAATTAATCAGGATTTTTTTGAGATTAGAATAGAAATTTGAAATCTCCAAAATTGCATCGAGAATTTTCAAAAATATCGGGAAAAAGTCGGGAAATATGCGGGAATTTTAAAACGGAAGTTTAGTGGTCACCCTGCCTCTTGAAAGAAGGATTCTGAGCCTCTTGAATGGGGGCGTCCGAGCCTCTTGAAAGAAGGCTTCCGAGCCTCTCGAAAGGAGCCTTCCGAGCCTCTTGAAAGGAGGAGGCTTCTGAGCCTCTTGAAAGGACGCTTCCGAGCCTCTCAGAAGGAGGCTTTTGAGCCTCTTGAAAGGATGCTTTTAAGTCTCTAGAAAAGGAGGATTTTGAGCCTCTTGAAAGGAGGCTTCTAAGCCTCTTGTAAGGCTTCCGAACCTCTTGAAAGAAGGCTTCCGAGCCTCTTGAAAGGACACTTTAGAGCCTCTTAGAGGGAGGCTTTTGAGCCTCTTGAAAGGATGATTTTGAGTCTCTTCAAAGGGATTTTTGAGCCTCTTGAAAGGAGACTTCCGAGCCTCTTGAAGGAAGGCTTCCGAGCCTCTTGAAGGAAGGCTTCCGAGCCTCTTGAAACAAGGCTTCCGAGCCTCTTGAAAGGACGCTTCCGAGCCTCTTAGAAGGCGGCTTTTGTGCCTCTTGAAAGGATGCTTTCGAGCCTCTTGAAATGAGGCTTCCGAGCCTATTGAAAGGAGGCTTTTGAGCCTCTAGAAAAGGGGGCTTTTGAGCCTCAAGAAAAGAAGTTTTTTGAGCTTCTTGAATGGGAGGCTTCCGAGTCTCTTGAAAGGAGGCTTTTAGGCCTCCTAAAAGGGATTTTTGAGCATCTTGAAATGAGGTTTCCGATCCTCTTGAAAATAGGCTTCCGAGCTTCTTGGAAAGAGGCTTTTCAGCCACTTGAAAGAAGGCTTCTGAGCCTCTTGAAAAAGGCTTCCGAGCCTCTTTAAAGGAGTCTTCCGAGCCTCTTGAAAGGACACTTCCGAGCCTCTTAGAAGGAGGCTTTTGAGCCTCTTGAAATTAGGCTTCCTAGCCTCTTGAAAGGAGCCTTCCGAGCCTCTTGGAAGGAGGCTTCTGAACCTGGAAGGAGGTTTTTGAGCCTCTTGAAAGAAGACTTCTGAGCCTCTTGAAAGTAGGCTTCCGAGCCTCTTGAAAAGATATTGAAAGGAGGCTTCCGAGCCTCTTGAAAGGAGGCTTTTGAGCCTCTAGAAAAGGAGGCTTTTGAGCCTCTAGAAAAGAAGTCTTTTGAGCTTCTTGAGAGGGAGGCTTCCGAGCCTCATGAAATAAGGTTTTCGGGCCTCTTAAAAAAAATCGCTTAGGTCTGGGGGAGCCTTCAATTGAAGCAAAACCTATATGCTGATTTTATCAAAGATATTCCTCGAAGGACAATTGATTTTCCCATCTCTGAAGCCAACAGTTAATCACAAAACGAACTGATATTGAAGAAAGGATCTTGTGGTCAAACCAGGTCAAACGATTTGAAATTTGGTGAGAAAATTCCATTATATTTATTATTAACGTATATTGAAACTATATGACTATATATTCAAAACAAACCATCAGGGCACCCAATTGAAGCGATTTGGATAGGAAGAGTGGAATTGACAACTTCCTATTGTTAACATTTCGTGGATAAAGGGCGGGCTCTTCTCCCCATCTATTAGGTCAATCTGGGAATCGAGGGCTAGGCTATATTATTGTATGTACTAACTTTCTTCTGGAAGGAGATTCTCTATTTATCCCGTGGATTCTCATAAGTGTTTCTGCTTATGGAACCACCCCACCCATTTTTGGCCCTTCATACAGGAGTCTGATGAAATACAAACAATAGTATGATCATGATCAAATCGTTTGTCAGATATGGCCAGTGCTATCGGCAGGTGCCTTGCTCCAATAGATGGTAGTATCATCATCATCATCATCATCATCTAACAGATCCCCTTTGATTTTGCTGGGAAACGTTTTGTAACGAAAATTGCGTTTCAAACCGTTTCCCAGCAAAATCAAATAGGATCTGTTGGGCACACAAGTCGACATAGCAAATGCCCTACTAGATTGAAGATTGACATATCAAGCACTATCCGGAATAAGGGCGAATGTCTTTGTGGTTTATCACCTCAGAACTATAGGAAACAACGACGAAACAAATATCATTCAAAGTTCTTCAATTGTGATAGGCGGTAGCTGTAACTGGAACCAGTTTGCACAGCATATTGATTCATCTCTGGAAAACATAAAGTGGCGAATTAAGGTTGGCTCATAAAGACGAAAGCACAACGTTTGAGCAGGATGGATTGTGCTCGATTGCATGAAACGAACGAAGGACGGATAGCCTATCAGATATAGCAAGGCAGCTAGATTACGCCGATGTATGTTGTGTGATGATATGTCCCAGGTAGTATGATGGTTTCAGGGAAAATATATAACCAGAACTGGTACGTATTGAACGCGACGGTACACAACAATTAATACATAAAACAAGAAAAATTACAGGACTTGTAGGCATAGTTAAACGTTTATACTACTTTATTTGTAGGTATTTCAATGTTATTTCGCCTATTTTTAACATTTCTGCTGACTTCACATCTATGCCATTTGACACCGATTTATATGTTTGCATTTCTGATTTTCTACCGATAGAATTATCCCTCTCTCCCTTCCATCGACAACCACTATAATTGTAATGTACTAACTTCTCTTTTTCATGGTACGCCCTGAATACCATTTTTAAATATCCCTTTTGTCAGCGATCGTTTTGAAAGGCTGCTAAATAAAGTTCAAAATAGGTGTCATATGGTTTTTAACCTTACTTTAAGTAGTTTTCGATATATTTTCCAAATAAAAATAGCTTTCAAGAATGATTTGATGGTATTTTATATACCATAAATTAATCAATTATATTAATCAAATCAAATTTTTGCTATGGAGCTCTAGACCACTATTGCGAAAATAAAGATATGTTTCAAAAGAATGTAAAGGAAATTTCAGCCGTATTAAATCATATCTAAAATTTAAATGTTCAATCTAATCAAATCTATTACATCTTTTCAATTGGGATTCCATTTGCCAGCAAATAGAAAATCTCAATTGATTCGTTTATCCCATACAGTACAGTTTGCTAATTGTACATAGAAAAAAAGTGTACATTGAAAAATTTTACGCACCAAAGTAAATCGATCCCTCCAATCGCGAAAAGGAAATCTCAACCCTGTTTGGACATAACATTTCTATGTTTGACTGCTTTTTAATTAGGTTTTGCCAGGCTTTGCCTCAGTTAGTGAGCTGTTTAATAATAATTGTAAGACTTGTTTGTTTTACGATGTATTAAAAAAAGATTGTGAAAATACTTATTTTAATCATATTTATTTTACATATGTATTTATTTTAATCTAAACGCTTATGTTATTATGTATGATACTGCCATCCGTCTTTTTATTTCATCTTTTCAGAAATCAAGAAGTCTATTTTTCGATCTTTGAACTAGAATGAAGCATATTCCTTGATTCAAACCAGGCCATTTCTTGACGAACTATTTCCTTTCCATCTCTGAAGACAGCATACATCTAACGAGCTGGTCCCTCCTCATCCAGGACATGTGAATTGAAACTTGGTGAGAGATTTCCATTATATATACCTTTTTGACAAATTGTATTGGAACTATATGACTATATACTATAAAAAAACCATCAGGGTACCCGATTGAAGCGATTTGGATAGGAAGAGTGGAATCGCCAACTTCCTATTGTTAACATCTCGTGGATAAAGGGCGGGCTCTTCTCCCCATCTATTGGGTCAATCTGGAAAAGAAGGCTAGATTATAGTATTGTATGTACGAACTTTCTTCTGGAAGGAGATTCTCTATTCATCCCGTGGATTCGCATAAGTGTCTCTGCTTATGGACCCCCCCCACCCATTTTTGGTCCCTCACCCACAACTTTGATGAAATACAAACAATAGTATATGTCCTCCTGATCAAACCGTTTATCAGATATGACCAGTGCTATCGGCAGGTGCCTTGCTACAATAGATGGTAGTATCATCATCATCATCATCTTAAAGGATTTTTGAGCCTCTTGAAAGGAGGCTTCCGATCCTCTTGAAAGGAGGCTACCGCATCTCTTGAAAGGAGGTTTCCATGCCTCTTAAAAGGAGGCTTCCGAGCTGTCGTGTCGCTTTGCCGACATTTCTCCCACAGGGATGGGCTAAATATCCTACACGAGCCTCTTAAAAGAAGGCTTACATACCTCTTGAAAGGAGGCAACCTAATCACTTGAAAGGAGGCTTCTGAAGTGCCCAGGAGGCTTCCGAGCCTCTTGTAAGAAGGCCTTCAAGCTGCTTGGAAGAAGGCTTTCGAGATGCGTAGAAGGATGCTTCTAATCCTCTTGCAACGAAGCAACCGAGCATTAGTGAAAAAAAATTCATTTTGTTCATTCGACGTTTTGCTCGTTCGATCTTTTGTTCCGCAGCCCTTTATACATTGTGCTGGTTGTGGAAGGCAGAATTCAATTGGGATTTATTGATCACATTGCATATTATATACAATATAAATTTTTGAAATAAAAAGTTTTGATTGGAATTGTAATACGTCCGCCATTACGCATTTTTGTCCGAGGTACCCCCTAGTGCCAGCGAAGGTACCCCCAGGGGTACATGTACCCCAGGTTGAGAACCGCTGACTTAGACGTAGTTTACGTAAAAAAAACAGTTCGAGTCTCGCGGGAGAATTTCATTTTGTGCCGACAACATCCAAATCGTTGCAAATGCCACATTAGTGAATAAATTGCTGTAGCAACAACTTGCCGACAGCCGATGCTCGGACCGGCCCTAATGCTATGATTCCGCTAACGATGCCAAACCATTATGCTTTGGTATTTAAGGATAGTTTGTCTAATATCAACCTTCTGAATCACTAACATCATATAATCGAACTCAGAATCACGCTAAAATATTTCACTGAAGAATTTTCCGAATTTTCCAGTTCCTAGCGATTGCATTTTAGAAAATTTATTTCAACTTAACCTCCCTTCCAAACATAATGGTGGTCCTGAAAAGAGCCGATTAATTTCCGCTTGTGCCTCACTAACTGCAACCACTGCAGTATTACACTGTATTACGCGACCGCCATCCGATGATTCGGCGCTACGGACGCCGTCGATTGACGCCAGATCCGCCGACGATGCTGTTTGGTACACGTAAATGATGCGCTGCTGCTGCCACGGCCGAGCGAAAAAATTTTATCCGCACCACCACACCGTTGCGACAGCGACAGTGGGCCAAAAGGCCGATTCCTTACATCAATCTGATGTCCGTATTGGGGATGCATGAAAGGGATTGATTCTTTCTGATTTTTTTACCGGGTTGGGAAAGGAATTGATAATAAATAGTATCGATGGAATTGGTAAATTGCTAGAGAGTTTCTGAATCGATTGATAAGAAAATCTCAAAAATCCAACGGAAGATAAAGCCGCATTTAGTGTTTGAAATCTCTCCTAATTTCGTAACGGTCTCGAATTTAGAAATTTCCGTTTGACACTCTTCTGTATCCGAGTCTTAGGCTTAGACGTAGTTATGTAAAAAAAGCAACAAGCAGTTCTTTATCCTTCCATATTTTCTGGATAATGTGGTGGATCGATTGATGCAGATGCTCACTTCCGTGTTTGAGAAGCTCGACCGGGATCTCGTCCTTCACAGCAGCTTTACTGTTTTTCAGCTTATTTAGAGCCTTCTTTATCTCACCCAGAGTTGGTGGTTCCATAGCTTGACCGTCGCCGACTATGACCATCCTGCTTCTTAATACACCTTCATTTTCACCGTTCAACAAATCTTCGAAGTGCTCCTTCCACCTGGCTGCCACCATAATCTTGTCTGTCAACAAATTACCCTCCCGGTCATTGCACATGGCACTGGCGCAGTCTTATGTCGCACGCCATTGACAGTTGCGTAAAACCTCTGCATATCGTTTCTATTCATGTTCTCCTGCGCTTCAGCTATCACACTCTCTTCGTGTTGCCTTTTTTTCTGCGGTGGATTCGTTTCTTTTCTGCCCTTGCTACACTGTACCGCTCTCTGTTGGAACGGGTACGAGCCACTAGCATTCGACTCCTAGCCACATTTTTCTCGTCCGTCACTTGCTCTCACCATCGCTGGCTCATCAAACCAACCATTTCGTTGGTGTCGCTGTGCAGTGCCTAACACAGCTTCGGGATACTTTCCCACAAACTGTTGACGTCGCCAAATCCGGTAGCATCTCATATCCGCTCGTCCAGCTTCTGGTGGTATGTCGTTCGTAGAGATTGGTTTTGGGCCTGTACAAACCTCCTGTTTTGTAAGAGGGCCGTCGTGTCAGGTCTGTTTAGCGTCCCCACCTAACTACAGAACTTGGGCTTGTGCGCTTTGAGCGGTCTCTTTGGCGGAGCCTGCTTGCGGACATATGCAGCTTTTTATAAAAGGTTAACAGAGCCCACTGTCGAACTCCACCACATTCCAGGCAGGACTCGCAGTTGGCCTGGGGAGGGATCGTCAAGCCCTTGGACATAGTCCCTGCTACCCCCAAGAATAAAGGATCCTATGCCTGAATATGCATCTAGTCCTAGTCGAATGAGTTACTTACGTCTGTCTTTGCTGATTGTGAGTTGACTAAATTTCTTCGCAACGTGTCGTACTTTTACACAGCTATCCCTTCATATTTGTACTCGTTATGATAACGCTGTTCTTTTTCCCTATATTTTGCAGGTTGTTCCAACTGCCGTACCGGAAACAGCCGAAACACAAGCAATTTTACCCATTCAGGAAGCATTACCGTCGAGTGAAACCGTAAGGGAAAATGTAGTTTCCGAACCAATTCAAATTTCATCATTGACACAAGTGCAAACGACGGAAATGGAACCAACCGAAGAAATTATTGTTCCACCCGTACCCGGGATTGAGACGGGTACAACACCACCCAACCGTCATGTTCCAGTAGATATTGAGTCACATTCGTCCGCCGAACAGCCTGTGAAAAAACCTCGTCGTGTTTGTAAGCCCAAAAGGAGAGCTCGCATCTTCTCCGCACAACACAATCCCGCTGCTTCGCACTCAAGAACAACTTTTTCAAATTTCGACTTGAACAGAAACGACAGCATGGAAACGTTTGAGCAGACGCGTGCGTTGATCCAGACTATCCTCGATCAACGTGTCACGCGACCAGGTCCCACTATTCATTCATCCCTAATTAGGCGTGATATTTCCGATGCAGCCGATGAGTTGAACTCCATTAGAGGACCACGTGTTAACCAGTCCAATTTGTATCCGATTCAGGAGAGGCCCGAACGGGAAGAAGAACAACAATTCCAAGACGTGGCTCCATCTGTGATTGGTCCGGACATTACGTCGATTCAGACATTATCAGAGATCCTACCCGGTGACGCCAACACTATACTGGATACTGGCCTCGGTAATCAGATGCTGTTCCAGAATTCGTCCGTGGATTTGTCCTTGCGACAAGTCACCATTCCGGACATTCCGGTCACATCGTCCTACCTGAACCAGGGGACATCGGGCATCGGAAACAAATCGCCCGTTGGAAGGTCCCGATTGCAGGCCGAGCACGGCAATGCTGTCGATGAACAAAGGCAAGCTGTATCGACTTTCAGCATACCGCAGATACCGCAGCGTCGGACACCACCCAGTGAGCCCATCACTGCAACTGTAACGGAACAACCGCAGGTGGATCCGAATAATGAGGTGAGTACTTTTGACCTTGAGTCGTTAACGGTGTTCAGCCTTCCATGCAAAGGCGAATGACTGACCCAAAAATAGCAGAGCCCGATAGATAGACTTGTTTATTTACACGTTCCTACCCGGAACTACTCGTTTACTCATAAATAGGTACTTTACTCATTTATTCATTTAAATTTAAATTAATTTAATGTCATAAGAAGAATTTATTCCTTCATTCCTGCTGCCACCTGGAAAAGTTTAGAGAAAAAGTAGAACCATGGAAATTTGACATGGCATGATATAGAAACTGAGTATTAAAATGTCTCTATGACGTTATAGAAATTTTTTTGTCAAACAATTTTTAGTTTGTGGGGTTAGAATTTCAACAATCTTAAGCATTAACTGCTTATTCGAAAAAAAATATATAAATCGAGATTAGAGGTGTGCGCCGGTCCGAAAATCGTCGGCGGCGGCGTTTGTCAGAATTTTGGTCGGCGGCGGCGGCGTTTTCGGCGTCACGCCGAAAGCCATTTGAACCGGCGGCGGCGGCGTGAATCGGCGTGGTGATTTTTTTATAACGTTCTCGAAGATTTTTTTTTTCATTTTTTCGGGATATTTTCAAAACATCAACGGGAGCATCTTTTCCAAAAAAAAAATTCCAAAATATTCATTATTGGAAATTATTTTCGAATTTTCCACAGGAACTACTTTGCAGCTCTTTGTCATTCCCAAGGAAAATTGTTTGGAATTTCAGGGGGAAACAATTCAAAATTTGCATGAGAAACTTTTCAGAATTTTCATGAGAAATTGTTCTAAATTTTGTACTCAAGAATACTCAACAAAATATTTTGTCAAATTTACACTGAACATTTTTCGTCACATCCAAATGACACTCTAAGGAGTTTTTACAGGAAACTCGCTGGAGTTTTCACCAGAAATTTTTTATTAAAGAAAATTTTTCAAAATGAGGAAAAAAATTCTATTTCAATGGAAATCGTTAGCAGTTTTCATAGGAAATTTATTCTTATTGGCATGAAATTTTTTTAAATTGCCATGAAAGGTTCTTCGGAATTTGCAAGAATTCCCACAAGGTGACTACTACCTGGAAAACCTGGAAAAATGTTGGAATAAGGGACCGACTGTTTACTTCGATGACATTTACTTCCAGGGTGCAGCAGCCGTAAAAAGTGTAGACAACAACCTTCCGTGCACCATGTTTACGGTACTCGCCACTGAGTGGCGATACCGGCGTTTCTATCTGTGTTGTTAAGCCTGCTACTCTATGTTCTGAGATTTTCACAATTTTCACCATGAGCTCATGGAAGAATGGTAGTTGGAAATCGATAAAATGTATGGGAAAATCAAGTATTTTGCAAATTCATGGAAAATGGTGGTGTTTTAGAAGAAAGTAGTGATAAGGAATGAAGTATGAGGTGAAAACATTATCTCCTGCACTTAGTTTGTACTGATTAGTAGTCTCATAGTGATGAAATTTCGATTTTACTACCATTGAAAAAACGCCATCTCTTGCATTAATCGTTTTGACTGGTACCTTATTATCAGAGAACTTCTGACACAATCAGAGAACTTTCAAACATGAAAAAATAAAAAAATTAAAAATTGAACACGTATGGATCGTTGTTCCGATCTATGGACAAAAAAAAACGTTTATCCAACTTCAAAGGAACTTCTGAATAATTCCCGGAGCAATACCTAAAGAGAGCTAAGCATTTATTCGGGAAATCAATTAGGTTTTGCTTGTAAAATCTTCTGAGAATTCGCTCGGAAATTCTTCATGAATGTATTAAAAAATATGTAATAATTAAGGATTTCAAGGCAGTTTCTGGAAGACCTATCGAAGAAATTTCTGGATCAATTTTCAGATGGTTTTACAAAGGAATCAGGTGTCCTAGGAATTATAAGCGTAATTTTCTAAATTATTTTTGGGGGAATTTCCAAGATGAGTCCCCGAATGAATTCCTGGAGGAATTTCTAAAGGTAATTCAGGAGAAATTTCCGAAATGATTCTTTAAAGAATTCCCGCGGTAGAACATGAAGAGATTTTCAAGAAAAAAATCTAAAGGAAATTGTGAAGGATTTCTGCTAAAGGAATTTTCGATGGAATATCGAATGAATTTTCCAAGGAATTCCCAGAAGAATTTTCAAAACAATTTCTAAAGGTATTCTCGAACTAATTCTTAAATAAAAATCAAAGAATTCTTCAGAAGAATTCCAAAATGAATTTATGAATTGAATGATGAATGAATGAATGAATGAATGAACAAAATGAATTTTTTATGATTTTTTTTATGAAGATTCCCGAAGGAATTTCGAAACCAATTTCTATGGAAAATTAAAGAGAATTTCCGAATGTTCAATGGAATTTGTAGAAGAGAAACTGAAATGACCGAAAAAATTTCCGGAGAAGTTACTCGAGGAATTTCACAAAAATACCGAAAATAATCTCCTCTAGGAATTCTAGAAATAATTTCCAAAGAAATTCGTTAAGTAATTTATTAAAATTTCCTAAGAAATTCGTAAAGAAATTTTCGAAGGAATATTCCTAAGAATATCCAGAATAATTCCTTAAGGTGTTTTTGTAAATGAATTTTCGAATGAATTCCTAAAAAATCCCCAAGGATTTCAAAGAAATCCGAAGCATTTTTGGAATGTATTCCCAGTAGAGCATAAGTACTAAAACGCTATTGGCGCTGTAACCATGAAAATTATTTTGCCATTTAAAATTATTTGGCTTCAATAAGCTTAACTTGGCATATGTTGCCTATCATGTTGTAGTGTATGATTGGTTGCATCAAATTTCAGAAAGATACGAGGATGTTTCAAATTATTAGATTTTTTAAAAGTTTCATATGGGAGATGCGATTTGGAACTTCAATAGCTATTATCTCAGTATGTGAAAAAAAAGGTATGGGACTAATATGTGAGTTGAGCAGAGTAGATGTTGGTCACATGAACTGGAGCGCCATTAGCAGTTTTATACTTTTTCATTGTCTGTATTTCCGAACGAAATTCTAAAAGAACTAGTTTATTTGTGGACGCAATAGCGCCCGTGGCAAGTGTTTAGATTCCTTTCCGCATTAAAAAAATCAAAATTTTCCACGTCTGTTGTCTGTGATTTTTTTCATCAAATGCTGTGTCTGGTTGTCTAAGTTTGTCACTGGTTTTGTCTTCTGCATCTGATAGTAAAAAAGAATTGAAGTGTCAAATATTTTATTTTTTGTGAGAATTTCCCCGCGTGCTGCGTCTGGTTGGCTAGTCACCGGACAGACAAACAGGGCTATTATATATATGATGATTCCTTAAAACATTTCCGAGGAATCTGATATGAGCCAGCCGTGGGCTGAAAATCTCATTAATTAAGACATTCAAATTTCCGAGAAATGTGCTAAAGGAACTCGTAAAAGAATTTACAAGGGAATCGTGAAATGATTTTCTGAAAGAATATCCGTACGAAGTTCTGAAGCAATTCCCGAAGAAATTCCCAAACAAAGAAGTTTACTAAAGTTCCTCTAACGAAATTACTAATTAAAATCGGTTAAATTTTCGAAGAAATTTTAAAAGAATATCTGCAAAAATCTCCAAAGTATTTTACGAAGGATACCTAAACGAATTTTTATGGAATTTCAGAGGAAGTTCCGAAGGAATTCCTGAGGGAAATTATTTCGAAACAATTCTTAGAATGTCTCTTTGAAGGAATTTCCAATTTCATTTTCTGGAGAAATTTTCGAAGGAATACCTGAAGAAATTTTTGAGTGAATGATTGAAGCAATTTCTGGATGAACTAATTTACGAGTCAGGGCCATAAAGCAAAACCATGCAGAAGGTGGCTGGGTTCGATTTCCGATCAAGTCTAGGAAATTTTCAGGTTGGAATTTTTTTGACCTCCCTGGGAATATAAAAATGTATCACCGTGTTGGCCTCACGATTTATGAATGAAAAATCGCACATTCAACAACAGTGGAAGTGCTTAATTAACACTAAACTGCGAGGCGGCAATGTGCTAGTGGGGTATGCAACCTCTGCCAATATGAAGAAAAAGATGATGTTGTGAAGGCCACCAATAATTTCTTTTGAAAACGTGTTTCGTTTGACTTGTTTGAGCAAAAATCTGTCTGCAAGCCTGAAAAAAAAACTGGAAAAATTTGGAAAATTTGTTTTTACTATTAAGTAGACACCTTGTTCCACTAAAATTCAGAATTTACATGTGAAATTTTCGAATTTTCAATTTCGAAATTTCCGGATGGATTTTGGATTTCTACGGGAGGTTCTTTGTATTGTCCATAAGAAATTTTTAGAAAGTTCCATTCTAAAACATTTAAAACAGGAAAGGGTCGTCGACCAAATAACATTTTCGACCAAATAACTTTGGCTAGATGGACTTCGGTCAAATGATGTGCTTGGTCAAACTACATATTCGGCCTAACAACTTTCGGCCTTGTGGCTTTTGGCCAAATTACTTTCTGCCAAACGACAAAAATTCTATTTCAGCGAGAAATACTTCGGAATTTCCACTCACAGTTTTTCTGAGTTTTTACGGAGAGGTTTTCCGGAATTTCAACGGTAATTCTCGTGGAAATCATTGGTATTTTTACGAAAATTCTCTGGGGCTCCAACGTAATGATGTGGGGATCATTCGGGAAATTCTATGGAAATTCGACTGAAATTCTACGGAAATAAGAAATTTCCACGGAAAATTCTGCGGACTTCTTCAAATTTGAATCGGCGTGGAAAAATATAGATCAGCGGCGTGACAAAATTTTAAACGGCGGCGCGCCGATGCAAAAATGCCGGCGGCGGCGGCGTGCCAAAAACTGTCGTCGGCGGCGGCGTGGCGCGGCGGCGCACACCTCTAATCGAGATATCATGACACCGTGTGAAATTTCAATGATTTTACATTTTCTTATGATGACAGCTGGTGGTCTTCTAATCCCCTATCCCATTTTATTACACCCCTAGAGTCTTATGAAATAAGACATTCCACTAAAAAGCTCAAAATAATTTTCTTAACAAAAATGTCATGTCAATAATGCTACAAATGTCATCAAGATAGTCGCATAGGCATATCATGTTTCAAGGGGCACCAGAAACCACGTGGTCACTAGAAATACTAGAATAACAGACAAACAGACGTAACAGCTTGAACATTTTTATGAAAAATCCATCGTCCAACTCCTCCACCACCATCTTGCGAGCATGTTACACGAAACAATGTTCGTAAGACATTGTCACCAGAAGGCGCTGGAGTGAAATGTCAAACTCTAAGGATTACGACACTAGCGCCTCTAGTTGTGAAACGCGCAATCAATAAAATTCAAATGGATCGTTGAAGTCATGGTCGATGGTAATTTCTCTAGTGTTACGTCTGTTTGTCTGTGCTAGAATGGTTATAGTTGGTTATAGGGTTGCTAGTGGTCACATATTGGAAAAAAGATCACGATAAAACATTGAATAAAATAAAAAGCGACCGCAATCTACACTCAGGTCGTTTTTTTACGCGGATTGTCCACAAAATTTCTGTTTATGCGTTTTGTTAGTTCAGGTCGATTTTTAATCAATTTGTTTTTTACACGGTTTTTAAAATTAAAAAAAAACAAAAAACATACTTGAGTTTATTTATTCACATTTAATTTTCACATTTAAATCTCCGTTGACGTATACGTTTGGAATTGGCTGGAATTGAAAATTCCAATGTTTCAATATTTTCAACGCCTTGTGAAAAGGCCTTTCATTGCTTTCATCGTAGTAACCAATATTTTGTTTATTTATTGAAAACAAGAAAACCTGTTTTTTTGCTTCTTTTCTGTCATCACTCAATAATAATAAATATTCCATAGATAGAAATACCTAGTTAGAAAGGTTCTGCCGGCTATAACAAATTAGCTTAATTACTATTGTGTTTCCGAAAATGTCACGCTCTCGAAGAAGTACCATAAGAACCCGGCAAAGTGTAAATAGAAATTGTGAACCTCAAGCAAATGAATTTGACGATTCTAACGAATGGGCGCCTCCTCCAGCCGTTGCCAAAAATCTGGCGCATTTGAGTGATTCCCCTATGGTACAAGCTAAGGATTCACCGGGAAAAAAATCCGAAGCAACATCCGGGTTCCAGTCCTTTATTGGAGATTTTCTTGCTGGGGCTAATGGAAAACATGTCGATCACAGCGCTCGCTTATCGACAACCAAGTTTCAATTCAAGACATCTTCGGCCGCACCGGATCACACATCCCCACTTGGCAAACGACCGCTGAATGACAGCACCGATGTTGGGGAGCACGAGCTGCTGGTGGAGGAAGACGAAGAAGGCGTACCTCTGCCTCCTCCCCAGCGTACGGAGGATGACCGGAGGACATCAATTATCGCCGATTTCGATCTTTCCAAATCGACGTTCCAAACCCAGAACAATCCCATTCCATCGCCATCGCCTCGGGCCCCTAAAGTTTCACGCATATCATCACCAAACCCTCCACCTGTGGAGACCATCCATTTGGTCGATTCCGAGGAATTGCCAGCGCCTGTCGCAATGGAAGACTTCCGCTTCGATGAGACCCAAATGGGTCCCTTGGCTGGGACGAAGAAGTCTTTCACTCAAGACATTGTTACCGGATTTCTCAATACTCAATCGGATTTTTTCGAAACCCAAATGGGTAAAACCGTCGATCACGACTGCCTATTTCCTCCGGTTAGAGAACCGGTCAAGGTGAAGAAGTTCAACTCGGTCGGAACGATGACCGATCCCGTATCGGCGGAGTATCGGCAGTTGTTAACCGATAAAATCGTTCGCCAGCGAGAATCACTCCGCGCCATGGTGAACAGTCTCAATCGGGCCAATACTGCTATTGTTAGGTTTATGGGCCAGATTGATAAAGTTTGCAGTCGAAAATCCAATTCATCGTCATCAAGGCATGGCCACTAATTCGTTTATTTCTGTTTTCTTTTTCTTCCAGATCCTGATTTCGGTAAGTACTGACGATTAAGTTACATCTTCGGCAATTGCTTACACCAGTGGTGCTTAATTCTGAATGCCTTGATAACATTTTTTATTAGAACCGTCTGTATCACACAAATTTGGAAACATGGAAACATTTGCGATAAATTCAGTTGCAAATTTAAGGGATAAAACGTTTGTTCTACATCCCAACTGTAGCTTGGTATACCTTTAATTGCCAGAATGGTCACCACTGGTTTATTTCACAAATTAAATGTATTCTCGCTTAACTGTTCCCTCTTCGAAACTATTCAAGTTTTTATCAACCTTATTAATAATTATATTCATTGTCTGTGAATAGATGTTAAAACTTTACATCACACTGCAACGCGAATTGGTAGAACAGAATCGAAAATATGTTACGATGGATCGACTAACTCAAATTACGAACTCTGACAGGGTGCCCAGCGTCAGGCGTTTTCGTCAGTTGCTAACGTTGAAAAAGTGGGGCTTCATCGAAATAAAAGCTGATGAGACGTCTGGCATTCAGCGGATCTTGTTAGGTAAGTGTGATGAATAGCTTTTGCTTCTTTGTTGACTCTTCTTTAATTAAACCATTGACCAACCATGAGAGATGTATAGGAGATTCATAATCATAATATTGTAAATTGAACTTTGTTTTTAACTTAATTTTTTTTAAATTATCGTTTATTTTAACGATACTATTATACGATTTTCTTATTTATATGTTATAGTTTTGAATTTATTCTAGAGTAATGTCAAAATAAATATATTGCTAGCCACAAGATGTTTCATTGGGAAAAACAAATATTTGAGAAGAAAAATAAAGTACATCGTTGATCGAGAAGAACTTCTGTGAGCGGCTTTGCTGTCATCTTACAGGACGTCTTGAGAGTTCTTGATGCCCGTTCGATGCTTGATGTTGATGGAGTCGATACAGGCTAGTTCATGTAGCTCGCCAAGTGCATGGGGACAGCGATGAGTGAAGCGTGCCGTAACCTACGACTAGGAGCGATGAGTTGGGTCTCCGAGAGAAGATCCGAGCAATCTATGTATCCTTTGAGGATGTCGTGGACCAATAATCTTTTTAGTTTCAACCGTCTTCTTGACAAAAGTTCAAGATCAGGATAGCAGGATAGTCTGATAAATTTGCAGGGTTATTTCACGGTAAGTGACGAAGTGAAAAACAGATGAATGATTTTTGAATACGTTCAATGCGAATGACTTGCGAAGTGTGGTAAGGATCCCAAACAGGGGCAGCATACTCAAGAATGCTACGCACGAGGGCGCAGTACAGTGACTTCAATGCATATATGTCTGTAAACTGCGATGCATTACGACGAATGAATCCGAGAACTGCCCAAGCTTTAGCAGTAATTATACAAATATGCTCATTGAAACGCAGTCTAGAATCCATTACGACTCCCAAGTCTCGGATTGAAGCGACACGGTCCAGTTCCATTCCATCGATGGTATAGGCGAAGGTAGTTGAAGATAGGCATCGGCAGAAAGTGATCACCTTGCACTTCTTGATGTTAACGCACATCCCATTTTCATCGCACCAACGGAGAAGTTCATCAATGTCCGTCTGCAGAGCAACGCAGTCTAGTAATGATTTGATCAATCTGAAGATTTTGAGATCGTCGTCAAACAGTAGTTTTGCAGATGAGATTCGAAGGCTTAGGTCGTTTATGTAGAGAACGAAAATTAAAGGCCCTAGCACACTGCCTTGCGGAACACCCGAAGGAATGTTGAAGGCCTCGGGTCGGGAAGAGTTTGTTTAAACGTAAGCTTTTCTGCCAGTCAAATAGGATAAAATCAAGTCCGCTACCAAGTCTGGAAAGCCCATGTGTCGCAACTTATTGACGGCATGATGATGTGGTATGCAGTCGAACGCTTTCGAAAAGTCGAAGTAAATCGAATCCACCTGATTTCGCCGTTCGATTTCCCGGAACAGCACGCGTGTAGAAAACCGCACCGCTGCGTAGAAAAAGTTAAAATGCATTATCAGAACCAGTACTCCCCGCTTGGAGCCTTTTCGCCTGGAGTCGTTTGGGGGAAATTCAGCGTAGTTACCCCAAGTCACCGATGCGTAGATTAGCAAAGATCAAAGGCTTGCTTTCGTCGCCCCATGGAGTTGGCTTGCTATTGGTCTTGATTGATCTGCGGGAAAGATATCTAGCGACACGCCTCCTACTCACCAAATTCTTAAAAAGTTTTTCAGCAAACTACTTTACTGTAGAAAATCAGCAATTATGAAGTTTACTGAAAATCAGCATACTTTACTGAACGATCAGTTTTTTCTATCGACTGACAATTTACTGTCAAACTTCAGAAAAAAGTAACCATTTTTAATTATGACTTCTATCATGTTGTGTGATGTGGGAAATTCTTTTTCAATCCAACACGAACCCTCATTCCTGTAAGTAATTAACCAGTTATCTGTACCGCATACTTCATATTGATGAAAAACCAAGTGGAGAAAAGTCTATCACGTGACTTAATATTATATTATATAAGGTACACTGGGGGAAGTGGAAAAGGAAAAATCGATAGTGCATGTTTGAATTAGTGTAATACCAGTTTAAATGATCTAAATGGGTTCAATGCGGTTCAATCAAAATGGGCTATCAAAAACAGTCAATTTTGCACCAACTGTGCGGTAATTTTCACCATTCTGGTCGCTTGAGATTTGTGGAAAGATATTTAAAAATAAGGAGTTGTTTTTCCACTTAACCCAGTGGGATGAGGTAAGTGGAAAACCCATTTTACCTTGATCTTGATGAGTAGTTACATATAACTAAAATCAATACAATTATTGCTCTGAGTATCTTTTGTGGAATGATTTCATTACCTTAACTGAATAGATACTCAAGGAATTCTCGTAATAGCTAGGGAGGGCTGGTTTTGCCTTCTCGAACACTAAGTGAACGTAAAATCTATATGTTCGCCCCAAAGATGAACTTTTTATAGGAAAAATGGGACTTACAGGCAGGCTTGACAAAACTCCTCACCCTCGCTAGAGTCAAATAAAATCATCATCAGCAAAATGCTGCCTTCGCATCCTCACAATTGAGCGGAAGCGTAAAAAAGCAGAGGTACAAAAACGCAGAGTGAGGAAAAGCAAAATAAAAACACATGTGAGTGAGGCGTCGGGCGAAAGAGCATTCATTGAGCCTCCGGAGCGACGCTTTGTATGTGAAAAAATCTTGGAGGTTGTTTTGAGTGTGAGTGTAAGTGAGTGACGCACCACAAAAAAAAAGATGAACAGATAGACTCGCTCTTGTTTTGCGACGCACAAGCTCAGGTTTAATGATGCACAATGTTGTGAGTTTTGATGCTTATTTCTGCTCCTCAAAAAAACTCTTGCTCTTGCTCATTTTCTACTCGGCGAGGAGTTTTTGGCAAGCCTGCTTACAGGGTTATAAACTAATCAACTTAGTTTAACGAATTGAGATGATGTCTGTATGTGCGTATTTGTATGTATGTGTGTGCGCAAAGCACGTTCAAAATTATCAGCTATTCTTAAGCACTTGTCCTGAACCAATTTGTTCGCAAAAAAATTGCATTCAACGGCGATACTTGTTATGAATAAAAATTAATGTGAATTATAGAAGATATTTACCTATCAGTGCTATTTTTAACTTTTTTATACATTTTTTTTTTCATATGTGAAACATGTGAAAGGAATCAATACCGATAGGTGGATCAATCAGGCATTTTCTCATTTATATTAGTCCAATCACCACTGGAATCACAATGATAACAAAGAAGGAACATATTAAGATTCACAGCTATCGAAATTAACCCTGGAGGGAAGAAAAAATTTGCGTTATTAGAGCATTATCCACTTCCCCCGCAGTGTTTGATACCAGGGGTAAAGGTAAAATCTTTGAATTATTTGCTTTCATGGTACAAACTACTACAAATTGAATGGGATTAGTTTAATTGTATTGTAATAGTAACCTGTGATATAAATTCACTTGAAAAAGAACAATTGGTGCAAATAAGAATTGATTTTATGAATGCAAAAATCAACTTTTCGCGAAACCTTAAATTACAGTTCAAGCGTTAACCGTGTTAGTGTATGTATTATACAAATTTCAACATAGTATTAGTGTGAGCATCAAAGTATATTCTAGCATAATGTTATGATGTGGTAAAAACTGTAAAGTATGTGCAATTACAATTTTTCGAGTCGATTTTTACACTTACCCCCTTTTTCCACTTCCCCCAGTGTACCTTATATTATTTATTAATATTTTTCAGTCGGCGAGTCAGCGCAAACAATCTGGGAAATCGTTGGGGCAATCTTGGTCATTCCTATCCACAACATGAATGTTCACTGCATTCATTTTAAATTATGGATAATGTTTAATATATTTCTTGGGTACTTATTCAAAATGACGTATGTGGTTTTGTAAACAAAAATTCAAACGTCGATTTGTCCAATCTGATGGCACTCCCACGCAAACCAACACCACCAACAGGTAGCCGAAGGCTTCCCCTACCTGTCTGTGGTGATGGTTTGCGTGGGAGTGCAATCAGATTGGATCAATCGACGTTTAAATCTTTGTTTACAAAATCACATACGTCCTTTTGAATAAGTACCCGAGATTTAGGTAAATCAGGTGAATAAATAAAATAATAAACCTTAAAACCATATTATTATTTCTTCATTAATTGATTGGTAGTTTAAAACTGATTATATCAGCAGTTGGGTATATTTTGCTGAATTATTTCATCAAGCTGCTGTCAAATTCCATAGTGGCCCAATCTACTGAAATTTCAGCGAACTATTTGGATTTGCTAATGATTCAGCAAATAGCTGTCAAATGGAATGACTTTCACTTCGCTGAAATTTTCAGTAACTTTTTTTTTTGCTGAAATGATTGCTGATCATTCCTCGGATCATTCAGTTCGGCAAAATTATGCTGAATTTCGGCGAAAAAAATTTGGTGTGTAATGAATAATATAGACTGGGCTTTCCCAGCATTCGCCTTAATGTACCACTCACGTTTACATTTATCATAGTTGATTTGTTCTGCTTGTAGTTGAGTGTAGGGATCCTATATTAAGAGATGTGCGAATACTTTTCCAGACGATTTAGCAACGCTGTTACTTTCGTAAACAAACGCTGCCAGCACTTGCCGCCACAAAAAATGTTGGAGCTCGAACATGACTCTGCGTATAACGGCATTTTCAGAATTCGTTATCTAACGTCCAACAGTGCATTATCACAAAAATAAAAGTGCAATACAAATGAACAAATAACCATGCATAAATAGACTACTTCAACTTGCCAATGGAAAACAAATTGTTTATTCGACAAAACTTTCCGTAAAATCTTTTTTCTTATAATCGCAATACCTTTCAATCCGCAACAATAACAATGTTCATTTGGCTCAGATTCTGACAGCTCTCAATGCTCGATTGGCTCAAGATGGCCGCTTTCGCATATCTCTGAATGTAGGATCCCTAGTTGAGTGACGATAATATACACTCTAAATAAACATCACGTCATATTCACGTGAAAAATCACGTAACTGAACTGTCTTGAACAAACGACGATTGTTACGTGACGTTAGTAATGTTCACCTGAAATTCACGTAACTTTTACTAAAAATCTTGGTGAATATGTTTGTATGTACTCGTAAACAACTTAAGTGAGATTGTGTTAGTGTGATTGCAGCTTCGGCATTTGCGGAAAACCAGCATTGTAAACAATCTTCACGTCAGATTTACCTGAAAACAAACGTGGTTATCATCCACCATACTTTTCACGTGGAAGTGACTTGACAATCACGTAAGAATGAATGATACATAACCTAATCATTATTAGGCTTCGTAGAGGTAAGGGATATTTTAGGTGCAACTAGGCGAGAATTTTCAGAACCTACAGTTCCCTCCTTGGGAAAAATATCAACGGAAGTCGCATGAAATTTAGAAAATTCGTAGAAAAGTGATTTGGAAGAAGTTTAAGCTACATGAAGTCTAGAACTACAGTTTTTCGGTAGCGTTAGCATAAAAATAATATTTCAAATTTCAACGTCCAAGGATGGACTACTTTTGGATTGGTTCAACATCGGAAATAGCAGCATTTTTTTAGAAAGAATCTAGTTTCAACATTTCTGTCCAAATCTGATAAATTTCATTCGACATTCGTTGATTTGTTCTCCAACAGTGTTTTAGCGATAACTCCGAAGCGCAATTGCCGAATGACAGCATTCCTCGTCTAATATTGAAGGCATCATTTTGCATCAAATGCATTTCAACGCATCAAGCGCATCAGCAACGCGAAGAGGTTTCCTATTTACGGCTGCTGGCAGTTACTAACTCAATTTGCATTCATTTAAAACAAAACAATTTTGTAATATATTTCAAAGCATACCTGATATCATGTAGCTTTCACTAAAAGTTCACGTAACCAGTACGTAGCAATCACGTAAGGTTCACCTGATCAAACACGTAACTACTTTCAAAACTTCACGTCATTAGTACTGGAAATTCCAGTCAGATTCACCTGATGGATCACGTAACTCACCGAAGCTAAGTTTTTTTTAGGTTACATGCCATTCAGGTCACTCTTACGTGAAAAGTGTGGTGGATGAGAACCACATTTGTTTTCAAGTAAACATGACGTGAAGATTTTTCAGAGTGTATGATGGTCGATGTGTTTGTACGCATTCTCTGCGAATAACACTAAGTACCCTACATCGTACAAAGATGCGTACACTCAAAATAATCTTCACGTCATATTTACCTGAAAATAAATGTTATTCTCATCCACCATACTTTTCACGTAAGATTGACCTGAATGATACGTAACCTCAAATTTTTTTAGCTCTGACGAGTTACGTGAAAAGTCAGGTGAATCTGACTGGATTTTCCCGTACCAATGGCGTGAAAGTTTGAAATAGTTATGTGAGCGATTAGGTGAAGCTGACGTGATTTCTACGTACAGATTACGTGAACTTTTAGTAAAAACTACATGATTACCGGTAAGTTTTACCTGGTATTCCAGTATGTCTAAAAAGCATTTTAAGTAAATTGTACTAGATTTTAAAATAAATAAAACATAAATCACTAACTGCCCACTAATTGGGGGAGTCATTTGCGTAATTTCGATGCACTTTATTAAGAGCCTTGCACATAGCATACGTTTGCGTTTGACAATTTTCCCATGAGAAATTTGTCAAACGCAATCGTATCCTATATGCGGAGCTCTTTAATTCAAAGGATGAATCGATCACTACAAAATAAAAATTTAGTTTTGTATGTGAGCTGTCACATTAAATTGGATGCATAAAAAACGTGAAAACTCCTTTCCCAATTAGAGGGCAATATTGAATATTGGAAATTTCAACGGACATACATTATGTTTTCTATTTATTATACACGTTTTAAAAATTGTCATTATAATTATTCTTAACTCTAAACATATATGAATTATCAATACGATGCAGTGATATGGGCTGGCTGTCGAAAACATCAATACCAATTAGCTCGACTAACTTGACCCTATTTATGGCTGGATATGCTAAGAAATGTTCGTTGTATTGCCCTACGCGCCACATTTGTGCTATCAAATACAATGAACCCTCGTGTAACATGATTTCAACAATCTCATACAGATGTATTGCATCATTTTTAAACATAGTAACGAAATTTCCTTTTCGATAATTAGTTCCTTTGTAATTCGCGTAACTTGAAAGCATAACTTCATAATCTATTCGTATACTTAGTGGCTGAACTAGCTCACAGAAATATTCACGTAATCGAATATCACTTGCCTGAAATCCATTATTGGGTTCATTTTCAAGAAATGTGCCATTAATTGCATTGTAAGTGAATTGCAATGACGCTTTGACGCACAATGTGTAGCAAACATTTTTGCGTGAAGGCATTATATGTGCATGTTGTTTAAACCCGCGATGCTTGGCCTCATTTCTAAAGCACATCATTTTATACACAGGACCTGAATTTTCAATAACGGTGGGATAGTGAACCAAAAAATGATGTTTGGGTTTCAAGTCATCATTGAACAACTCAATGTATAATTTATGGTGCTTTTCTATGAGATGTCTGAGTCGTGAAAGATCATTCGAGGAAAAGGAAGATTTTAGACATAGTTCAACTAATCGAATCATTATAGTGCAAAACTTCCAAACTAAATCATCGCTGGGAACAAACTTGGCTACGATTAATGAAAAGTAATGCGTAAAATTGAGCATTTCACTTGACGTCATTTTGAGAATTACAGATTTCTGTTTTACGCGACTATTGAAATAATCTGATATATCAGCCATTCGTCTAAGCTCGTCGTTCATGCTTGTTTTGCTAATTTCTCTAAGAGCTTCGTTCAACTGATTCAAAGTAAAATATTTGTTGGCATAAATACAATGATTCAAAATGTTTGTGAACCCGTACTTGCATACACCCGAGCTAAAAAGGTCATGCATCGGGTCGACACTTATGTTCTTTGTGACATGGAACGACGGTAAAGAATTAAACACTGAATTTCCGACAACTCCTGTTTCGCTTAGTGAATTTGTTTGAACATCATATTCATAGTCTGATTTCCGTCTAAGACAATCAGTATGCTCAATAGTGTCTTTTTTCAAAAGTTCCTTGGGCCTTCTACAAATTCTACAATAAAATGTGGCATTGAACCCACTTGCGAATGATAGCATAGTATGCATGCCCAAATCGTCTCCTGTCAGTAGACTTAAAACGAATCTAACAGTCTTGTTTTCACCATCGATACAGAATTCAACACCGGTTTCTTCTAGATCTCTGAATACGTCAATTAGTGGAGAAATTAGCTTATTAATATCTTGATTTTTTATGTCTTGCTTTTTTAACATCCCAGCCACAAATATGTTTTTCAGTTTGGAGGAAAATTCATTTGGCAATGTTAAAAGATTGTAATAAATTCCACAAACGCTATGCCTATTGCTATGCGATCCCTGAGCATCGTTAATCTCAAATTCGTCAGCATATAGTGCAATTGGAACAATTATGTCACTTTCATATTTTGCCTTCACTTGTTCCCAGTTTTTCGCATTAACATAGTTTTTCAAGAGTGTGCTTGATTCCATTTTCTCTGCATTTGTTAATACTAGCTTCAGAGCGTCATTATTTTCAAGAAAACATTTTAGTTGATATCTTATTGGCATGATAACAAGAAAGTTTTTTTTTTCTCTTCATTTGTGTCACTGTAGTTCATCTGTTCTGAGCTAACTCTATTGTTATTTTCTATAGTAACTATCTGAGGCATTTCAAGTTTGTTATTTTTCTTTAAATATTCAAATAATTTATAATCAGTATCAATAGGATCAAACATATTTTTATCTTATCTAAGTATTTTTTAAAATTAAACTCATCTTGTGGGTTTTGGTGAACAACATTCAGAGCTTCCAAATCGTGAGCTATACCATGTAACAGTTGAGTTACGTCTTGTTGAATACTATGTACATCTTTACGATTCACGTTACTTTTCATATGTAGCCCAAGTGTGAATTGTACAGCAGATGACAACATGGTATCATTTTGAGTTATTAGTAGATTGCTACATTCAGCCTGATGGTTTTCCTCGTCTATTATAACTTTTTTTTTTGAGTGGTGATACATCGACGAGTACGACCGGATCAACATCTCTTTTCCTATCTCTGACTGGCGGAGTTGGTGATACTGACGGTAGATTTAACTGATTTTTTGCTCCATGTCCTTTGATATGTTTTTTGAATGAATGGTAGTTTGTAAATATCTGTCGGCAGGACAGCACAGTGCAATGGTATCGATACATTACAGGCACTTGGTGGTAGTCTTTCAAATGCTGGAAATATACTTCTGCCTCTTGGAATCTAGAAGTACATGATGTAATCATACAACCAATCATTATTGCTGTTCGGTGTCAGAAGTTGATCGCAGGTAAGTTTTAGTTTGTTGATGCTTGCATATGATTCTCGTTCGGCAATGCCATAGATTTCGCTGCTGATAAAGTGCCAAACCAATTTTGAAATTTTAGAGAAAGGTAGGCCAAACACAGCGGATGCTTTTATTATAACATCGATTGCACGAGCCGCTGTTGGTAATTCGTAGTGGAAATTCTCGAAGTACACAAAAAAACGTCCTCTAATGTCGTTCATCTTTTCCCAGAACTACCAATTTGGGGATCAGAGGCAACTTCCGATTAGTGTAATTTAGATAGGTATCTTGTATCTTGTCAGAAGCATCAATCTCCGATTCAGCAAATATGAGCGTGTCTTCTTGTGAAACACAGATTGTGGGCTTGAAATGTGTTCCGGCCGAAATAGGTGGCAACACAGTACTGAGCCCCAAGAGTAAAGCACAATGCTTTGTATCTGAAAAAGAACGAGCATAACAAATTATATATACAATCAACAATATATGAGAAACATTTTTTTTTTTTTTTTTGCTAATTAACTAATACATGCATTCATCTCTTAGACTAGGTGTTCCGTGTTTTCTTAACACTATCATCCTTATTTGCTATGTTACGCTTTTAGTTATTGTTAATACATTTCAATTGCCTCTAGCAGTTAGAATTTTTTCCTCTGGTTGAATTGAACCATGTAGGAATTACAATGTTTTCTACTTAAACTAAACTTAACCTATTTTATACTAAGGGTACAAGGAGTTAATCGTTGCAATAGAAGATTGCAACGATTTTTGTCTAAAATTGGTAATTATTTTGTTGGACATTTGTTGCAATGTCTCAATATTAGAAATTCTATGAAGTTCATTGGTACTATACCACGGAGGCAACTTCAGAATCATTTTCAAAATTTTATTTTGAATCCTCTGGAGTGCCTTCTTTCTGGTATTGCAGCAACTAGTCCATATTGGCACAGCATACAACATGGCAGGTCTAAAAATTTGTTTGTAAATCAAAAGTTTGTTCTTAAGACAAAGTTTTGATTTTCTGTTTATAAGTGGATATAGGCACTTAATATATTTGTTACATTTGGCTTGAAGGCCTTCAATGTGATTTTTAAAAGTTAATTTTTGATCTAGCAGAAGTCCTAAATATTTAGCTTCGCTAGACCAATTAATTGGAACCCCATTCATAGTAACAATATGTCTGCTAGAAGGTTTCAAATAAGAAGCTCTCGGCTTATGTGGGAAAATTAGAAGCTGAGTTTTGGAAGCATTCGGGGAAATTTTCCATTTTTGCAAGTAAGTGGAGAAAATATCCAAACTTTTTTGCAATCTACTACAAATGACACGAAGGCTACGCCCTTTGGCTGAGAGACCTGTGTCATCTGCAAACAAAGATTTTTGACACCCTGGTGGTAACTCAGGTAAGTCAGAAGTAAAAATGTTATACAAAATGGGCCCCAGTATGCTGCCTTGGGGAACACCAGCTCTTACAGGTAATCTATCAGATTTAGTATTCTGATAGTTTACCTGCAGTGAGCGATCTGATAAATAATTTTGGATCAGTTTAATGATGTACAGAGGAAAATTAAAATTCATCAATTTTACAATCAAACCTTCATGCCAAACACTGTCAAATGCTTTCTCTATATCAAGAAGAGCAACTCCAGTCGAATATCCTTCAGATTTGTTGAGCCGAATTAAGTTCGTAACTCTTAATAACTGATGAGTGGTTGAATGCCCATGGCGAAAACCAAATTGCTCATCAGCAAAAATAGAATTGTCATTAATATGAACCATCATTCTATTTAAAATAATCTTTTCAAACAGTTTGCTTATTGAAGAAAGCAAACTGATAGGGCGATAACTAGAAGCCTCAGCTGGATTTTTGTCCGGCTTCAAAATTGGAACAACTTTGGCGTTTTCCATTTATCTGGAAAGTATGCCAATTGAAAACATTTGTTAAATAAATTAACCAAAAAGGATAAAGAGCTCTCAGGAAGTTTTTGATAAGTATGTAGAAAATACCATCATCACCCGGGGCTTTCATGTTTTTAAATTTTCTAGTAATAGATCTCACTTCATCCAAATTGGTTCCCAACGAAGGGTCAAAAACATTCTCTTGATTGAGAATGTCTTCGAAGCTCCGTGTAACCTGATCCTCAATTGGACTAGTGAGACCTAGACTAAAATTATGGGCACTCTCGAACTGCTGAGCAAGTTTTGAGCCTTTTCGCCATTTGTTAATAAATTTTATTTCCTCTTTAAGCGCTGGAATTGGCTTTTGAGGTTTTTAAGAATTTTCGTTAATTTCCAAAGGGTTTCGAACTGGGATCCAACTTCGAGACATTATTCTCAAAGTTGGTATTTCTCAGAATAGCGAAACGTTTTTAATTTCATTTGCAAATCTCGCCAAATAACTTTCAACGCGGGATCGCGAGTTCTTTAGTATTGCCTTCTTCTCACATTTTAAGACGGATCAGTAGCTGGAGATCGTCGTCAATAATAATGGAGTTGAATTTAATTTCACATTTCAGGAATTGCAATGCCTCTGGCTTCGACAATTAAATTTGTCAAAGATACGAGAGCATTATCAATATCACTTTTCATATCGAGAGGAATATCAACATCAAAATTCCTATCGATATCCCAATCAGCTCTATGATAATTAAAAGTAGAGCTGATTGGATTATAAATGGCTTCTTGTGAGATTTCAAATGTCACAGGAAGGTGATCAGAGTCAAAGTCAGCATGAGTTACCAATTGGCCACACAGCTGACTTGAATCCGTTAAAACTAAATCAATTGTAGAAGGATTTCGACTGGAAGAAAAACAAGTTGGTCCATTGGGATATTGAATAGTATAATATCCCGCAGAACAATCTTCAAATAAAATTTTACCATTGGAATTGCTTTGAGCATTATTCCATGAACGGTGTTTGGCATTGAAGTCACCAATTACGAAGAATTTTGATTTGTTGCGAGTCAGAATTTGAAGATCAGCTTTCAACAAATTCTTTTGCTGCCCATTGCATTGAAAAGGCAAGTAGGCTGCAATGAAGGAAAATTGTCCAAAATTTGTTTCAACAGAAACTCCCAAGGTTTCAAAAACTTTGGTTTCAAACGAAGAAAATAATTTATGTTTGATACGTCTATAAATGACAATGGCGACCCCACCACAGGCGCTGTCAAGACGATCATTTCTGTAGATAAAATAGTTTGGATCTCTTTTAATGGAGAGTCCTGGTTTTAAATAGGTTTCAGTTATAATGGCAATATGCACATTATGAACTGAAAGGAAGTTGAATAATTCATCTTCCTTACCCTTTAGAGAGCGGGCATTCCAATTTAGAACTTTCACACAATTATTTGGATCCATTGAAACGGAGTCCGATAACAATTTTTGTGTGTACTTTATACCAACCTGAACAGCTTCAGGAATGGTATTTGCTTTGAACATTGCATCAATCATGTGATGCAATTGTTCAGTTAAAAATCAAAATCGGAAGCAGTCATGCTACCTGAATCGGCAACATGACCGTTATTTTCCGTTGGGACATGGGTATAAACCTCATTTTGAGAAGAGAAATTTGGTCTACCAGCAGCGATGTTTGCATACGTAGGTACATTCGAAAAATTGGAATTTACTGAAGTGCTTGCTACCCGTTGACGAGCGGCAAAATTTGTTTGTGAATTGTGGTGGGTATGAATTGCTCGACCGGTAACCGGTTTCGAAATTTGAGCGTTTGAAAATTTCTACCCGTCGAATCTGGGATCCGATTGGAATTTCCCGTCATCAATTTTGCACGGAATTCAAAACTTTTTGCGTAAAGGGCATTCCCAGAAATTGGATTTATGATTGCCCCACAGTTTGCGCACTTAAATTTATTGGAATCTTCTCTCACAGGACATGCGTCCTTGGCGTGAGAGGTTCCACCACAAATCATGCATTTAGCATCCATGTGACAATGTTTGGTTCCATGACCCCACTTTTGGCACTTACGGCACTGGGTAGGGTTTTGGAAATTTCCCCAGGCCTGCGGAAATGTTCCCATGTAACACGGACATGAGACATAATACAGGCCTTTTCCAAACTTTTCATATTATTTAGTTCACTTTTGTTAAAATGAACTAAATAAAATTCTTGAAATGCCCCTCTGGGAAGTACCAGAATGGGATTTCTTTTCATCTTAATTACTTGAACCGGCGAAAATCCACGCAATTGAGAAACCTCAACTTTCATCTCATCCACCGATTTGCCATCACTGGGCCGACCTTCAAAGACGACCTTGAACAAACGCTCAGTCTTGTCGTCCTATGTGAAGAATTTATGGCGCTTCTCAGTTAAATAGTGAAGAAGACGTTTGCGATCGTCAAAGGATCCCGGCAAAACGCGGCAGTCACCCTTCCTAGCAATCTGAAATGAAACCTTGATCCCCTGAAGGTTACTCAAAATCTCATTCCGGAAGCCAGAAAACTCGGCAACAGATACCACAATTGGCGGAATCCTTTGCTTTTTCGCATGATCGAATCACCTGGGCTAGAGGTAGATTCGATTTGCTCAATTTCATAATTTTCATTAATCAAATCGAACTGATTGCTCAGTTCGATTGGAGAAGAATTATTTCCGATATTAGAGTTAGAAGGAATATCTGAATTCTCCAGCTTCCTTCTATTTTTTCCGCGCTTGGGCAGGACGGTCTTGAAACCTTGTTTCTTTGAAGGAAGTGGAGAATTCAGAGACTCCCCCTCCTCTTGTTTTTGTTAATACTCATTGCTGAGCGTGGAGACGTGACCTTCTAAGAGGTTTTTTCCCAGAACGGTGTCCCTGCAGGATTACCACCGCTTGTCAAAATTTTACTTCCGCAAACGGGTCCAACGTAAAACGAAGGCACGGGTCCTTGCAAAGATCGTAACAGGATCAGTGGGTACAAATAGCGCTAAGAAGCACCGTTGAAATTAAAATAGCTTCGGGTAGTATTAAAAACTTCCTTCCGCAAAGAGAGAAAGAACCGCACAGCACGAAAGCACGATGCGGTCTGATATATGAGAAACATTATTTACCTTCGGGTGTGTCGTTGTTGGTAAGCAATTTGAGAATTTGCTCCTTAGATGAATCAAGAGCTTTCCTCGCAATGAACGCTGTGACACCTGGTTGCAACGCTTCAAGTTTCAGGATTTCATTCGATCCTCCACCGAATAGATGCTTGTAGTCAGTATCGATCTGTATTTAAATACAAGTAAATAAAAATATATGTGTTGGTTTTATTCGGATTCCCAATTCCGTTCAGCAAACGCAGATATTGTGTGGTACGTTAGCTTAAAGCTAAATTTGATTTTATTTGGTTTAATTCAGTTAATTATTCATCAAAACTTACAATTTTGGTTGACCGATAACAAAGGAGGTGTGGGTCGCAGATTCTCAAGCAGTTACAACAATGTGCCTACAGAATAGCATATTCGATTATATATATATCTTCACGATACTTAAATTTAGGCTTATTACATACCAAAGATCAATCCGTACTATTAGCAATTAGGCAATAGCTTTAATATTTCAATTAATAGTTTATATTTACTTTAGGATTAAGTTTTAGACAATAGAATTAGTAACTTCGACATGGGTGGTTTTCTATTCCATTCTCTTTTGTTTAGTCTTGTACACTACGTAGATGTATGGTGTTCTCTGGCGACGTACATCAATTTTCTTCTCTTTGCGCACTGTCATCGGGAAGCATAGCGCTGTGCCGGCCTGGGTTACCGAAACGAGGGGTCTTGTCGGCACATACCCCCGCCCGTAAACCTTGGTGAGGATCAGGAACATCCGAAACTCCAGGGAAAGGTTTACGTTCCTCCACGACATCTAGAACAGCTAGCTTCGCGGCTGCTCTTCGGATAACGCCTGTCGATGTTCGGACCAAAGCTTGCCGTACTCTACCATCTCGTCCGGGGTAGACCTCTTCGACTCGGCCCCGAATCCACTGGTTCTTTGCCTTCCCATCCACCACTAAGACCAGGTCTCCTACCGCAATATCTTTGACGTCCTGGAGCCACTTACATCTGCGCGTGATGACCGGCAGGTATTCTTTCAGCCACCGATTCCTGAACTCGCCGGTGATGTACCTGGCTAGCTTCCAGCTGCTACGAAGAGTCGAACAAACGTCCAAGTTCTCCGTAGCCAGAAATTTCATTCCAGAGGAATTGCCCAACAAAAAGTGGTTGGGCGTCAGGGCCTCTTGATCTGCAGACTCAAGCGGAACGTAGGTCAGAGGTCTAGAATTGATCATTGCCTCCGCCTCGAGCAGAATCGTTTCCAACGTTTCGTCGTTCGGTCTGCGTGGTCCATCTATTATTGCCCCGATCGCCACCTTAACTGAACGCACAAGTCTCTCCCACGCTCCACCCATGTGCGGAGTAGCGGGTGGGATGAACTTCCAGGTTGTCTGCGCTGTGGTGAACTTCTCGGTCAGGGCTTTCTTCGTTTCTTCGGTAAGCTTGTTCAACTCGTTGCTTGAAACATGTGGCATTGTCTGTCCAGAATTCTCTTGGAAGTCCGCGGCGGGAAACGAAGCGTTGAACAGCCATGATACATGACTCCGTGCTCAAGGAGTGTACCAGCTCCAGATGGATTGCTCTGGTAGTCAGGCAGGTGAATAGGGCCACCCACCGCTTGACGTTGCTTCGGCCTATCTTGACGAGCACTGGGCCGAAATAGTCCAACCCGGTGAACGTGAACGGTTGATTGAACGCTGCCAGACGCATTTCGGGAAGCGGAGCCATCGCGGGTGGTTTTGGAGCCGACTTTGCGATGCGGCACACTACGCAGTTACCAGCTACCTTATCCACCAATCTTCTTAGCATCGGGATATCGAAGCGCTGGCGGATCTCATTAACAACCGTCTCTCGGTTGACGGAAATGGCGGTGGAACCAGTCAACGATGAAGAAAGTGATCGCATGCTGCTTGGGGAGAATTACAGGAAACTTCGCTTCCATCGCTACGTAGGGGGCAGCTTCGATTCGACCACGACTCCGCAGAATTCCTCTCTCGTCAATGAAAGGCCATTTCGAGTAGATATTGCTGGACTTCTTCACCACGACGTGACGGCGATCCGGCGGACCTTGAGATGTAGCGAGAACGGCGACTTCATCAGGGTAGGCCTCGACTTGGGCTAGCTTCCACAGCATTTCTTCTGCTCGCCGTAGTTTGTCACTGTTGAGAACGCCAAGCTCCAACGCAAGTCCTTGCTTCTTTCTGCGAATGTTGTCGACGAAACGCAGCACGTAGGCTGTTGCACGGTGTAATTTGGTCCAACTGCTAAACCGAGCTAAATCCACAATCGGATCGAAATGTGCAGACAGAAAGTGTGCAGGTCGTAGCTCTTCGTCAGTTGAAGTGATCGTTCGTTGTTGCGGCCAGTCCTCTTCAGGGTCTTTAAGGAAGGTTGGCCCCTGGAACCAAGGGCTGTCCATGGTTAACTGCGGACTAGATCCCCACTTGGTAGCTAGATCGGCGACGTTGAGCTTCGTAGGCGCCCACCTCCACTCACGTTGCTCTGTGGAAGTCAGGATTTCACCGACGCGGACGGCGACAAACTTGTGAAAGCGCCTGTAATCATGGGAGCGAATCCACGCAAGTACCGTACCCGAATCACTCCAGCAGAAGCGACGGCTGATCGTGAAACTGTGCTGG